>NW_007254837.1:327950-432616 GCF_000164805.1 Carlito syrichta | reverse complement strand
AGTCTCACTCTGTCGCCCAAACTGGAGTGCAGTGGCCGCTCCCGGCCACCGCAGCCTCGACCTGCTGGGCCCCGGCGATCCTTCCGCCTCAGCCTTCCGAGTACCCGGAACTACAGGCATGCGCTACCACGCCCAGCTGATTTTTTGGTTTATTGTAGAGATGAGGTCTCGCTGCCCAGGCGGGTCTTGAACCCACGGGTTCAGGCAATCCACTCACCTCAGCCTCCCAAAGGCGCGGGATTACAGGCTGAGCCACCAAGCCCGGCTGAACATTTCTTCATGTGTCTGTTGGCTGCTCGGATGTCTTCCTTTGTGAAGTGTCTGTTCATATCTTTTGCCCATTTTATAATGGGGTTGCAGTATCACATTCTTTTATATGAAATTGTATCATAAACATCAAAAGGCTAGAAACTATTGATCTCACACTTTATTTCTCTTGCCACCCTACCTCAGATCAGCATTACTTTACATTATCTTTGCAAGTAACTTACTCTGTGTTGTCTTCCTCCTCTTCATTCTATTAAAACAATATAAGGCAATCTGTTACATTTTCTAAAACTTTACTAGAATTCCCCATGTCACTGACTCATTTCATGTTTAGATACTTGACTTGGGCTCCTGGAGCAAATACAATGTTACAATTTCAGTGACAATCCCAAGACATTCTTATCCCAGTGTCCAGATTTTATTTTCGTGGACATGATATATTCACCTATGTCACCTGTGTGACATCAGACAGGGATTCAGTGAACCAATGATGAGATGACCAAAGAAATATGACATTTGGTCAAACAGCACCACAGATTTGTTCTACTCTTTTCAAATATCAACATAAAGAATCCTAGTATTAGAACGTAAGTATAAGCCTTAAGGATATGTATTCTTACCTATTTTGTGTACTTATACATCCCAAGAGCTCAGAATAGGGCTTAATACACAGTAGCAGCCAATATAAAAGTTCAATATTAAAATATGAAGAAAAGTAAGTTTTTTAAAAAAAATTCTTTTAGAACTCAGAAGCTTACAGAGGACATCTTGAGAATATTGGTGGAAAGTGCAAGGGCCAAAACTTTTTTAAAAAGTCGTATTTTAATAAAGTAAGAAAAGATTTTGATATTGACAAAATCTTCAAAATACGCAACTCATATGGATCTATTTTTTAAGTACTCAAATATTGTTGATATACTTATAAATGCAAAGACTTAAAACTCACATCATTTTTAATAGTAAGTTCATTTTGAATTTCAAAAATAAGAAAACTCAAATCCATCTAAAATCTTTCATGAGAAAATAATTCAAAATATGGGAACATCACAGAAGGTATATATTTCTTCCAGAAATACTAGATTAAATGAAACAAATGTTCACAGAAGGGCTTTTTAAGTTCTAGCAGTAAGAACAATTTGGTTTTTTGTTTGGAATTTGGAATATGTTAGACTATTATATACTGACTGTACATAATATATATGTATGTGTATATATGTGCATATGTAAATATATTTGCTAGTGTATATATTCACTTTGCTGATTTGATAGACAAGATATGGTTAGACCATGTACATGCTTAGGCCATGTCACATACCTCATGGAAATTGTCTTGCAGACAATTTTATTTTTATTTTATTTTATTTATTTTTTTGAAAGCAGGATTTATTGAGAGAACAGAAAACTTCCAAAGTGGGAGGGGACCTGAAGGGGTTGCCCTGTAGACAATTTTAGACTACTTAATTTAAACATTGACTATCTCATTTCAAATTTCAGCTTCAAGTGTGTCACAGATGCCTCAGACACTCATTGGTGCAAAATAAAGTGAAATTCTGTAACTGGAAAGTGTAAGAAAACAGACATTTTTGTTGATTAATTTTTAAGCATACTGTAAAAGATTCCTTATATAAAAAAGAATTATTTAAGAAAAATCAGAGACTTACTGAATTTACTGAATAAAGAGAGCCCATAGGACGATTTTGGTGAGCTAACTTGGTCTTCCAGACCATCCGAGAAAAACTTGGAAGTACAAGTAAAAGGCTGGCTTTTGCTATCCCAAATCTTTTCTAGTTATTAACACTACCAACTTTCAATATTTGATTTTTAAATCACTGATGTCTATATTTAGACCCACTGTTTCATTTTGGTTCTTTTAGCCTTTTTTCTGTGCTTTCTTCCTTTTCTTCTTCCTTCCCTCCTTCCCTTCTTTTTATTTTATTCCCTCACTCCATCTGTCCCTTCTATCTTTACTTTACACCTTCTTCCTCTTTTATTTCCTGCATCATTGCTCCCTGTTTCCTTCCTTCTCTGTATCCTTTTTTCTTTGTCTTCCTCTCTTTTCTCCCTGCTAAGTTCCAAACATATTCAGCTAACTCATGAATATGCAAATTGTAATAATTACAAAAATAGAATAACTATCGGGTTAATGATAAGATAGAGAGTAATAGGAGCTATTTGGGGGGAAGAGGAGTGGAGGAAGTCCTCAAGAGACAGGATAATGTATATGGATCTTGAGGGATATGTATGAGGTCAGTAGGTTTTTTGATAGAAAATCCAACCTGAAAGACATTTTGAAAGGCAAACAATGAAGCACAAAGTTCACAAAAAGCTTTGTTCTGGAATCTAAGGACAGAGGAGGGTAAGAATTAAAGGAGTGGTAGATACTATGATCAGATTATTAACAGAGTTCTATACAATGGTAGTTATTAAAGCTAGCTTTTCTCATTATAATAAACATCATAGGAATAACACACTCAAACATTATGGATTAAGAGAGATAATATATGCAAAGTTTTAAGGAGGTGATTGACACTCAGTGAAACTTAATAAGGGTTGCGTGCTCCAAGTATATGCTAGTTGAAAATTTAATATACACTTTCTCAACCCCAGTATAAGTAAAGTCAGTTGGATCTCTTTTTCTCTGCATTTTGAAAAATATACAAACATATGAGTGTGTATGTGTATACATAGCCCACATGGTATCATAATGCTCATTCCATATGTAAAACTATTATATCATTGTATAATTTATATATTTGTGCCTAATATAATATGCTGGCATATTGACATGTCAGTGCATATTTATGTCTGCCATAGTTTTTATATATCTTTTCAGCAATCATCTATCGATGAATATCTGAATCATTTCTAGATTTTTACTATTTTAATCAATGCCAAAATTGTGGGTTCTAATACTGTGAAAGACAATAACCTTTTCAAACATTTTCTAATGCTTTCTACGTTTGTTTTTGTAAATTATACTGATATTGGCAAGGACCATTTTCCTGGCTGTTGAATGGCTAGTACAAATAAATCAGTAAATTTAATATTAACATGTACTATCAACTTAATCACTCATGCTGGGTAATTCCAATATATTTTCAAAATATTTCTCATCATAATGGAGGAAAATACATGAATTTTGTTTAAATCTTCATGTCTTTAATTATTACTAACTTAAAATATATGTGCTGTCAATTTTTCTACCTTTTTATTCCATTTTTTATTTTCGAACTTTAGTAACCTTCATAAAAGAAATGTGTTATGATGTTGGCAATGCAAGTAAATACATATTTATATGCATGCCATTATTGGGTTGAAGAGATACAGAGAAATAGGTAAAGCAGAAAACAGACAAGTATTTTTTAGTTATGAAAAGGACAAGGATGGTGACACAGATTAAGGGAATGATAAGCCTATGGGGGAAGTTTTCTTATTATTCTGCTTTAGTTTAATTTAAGACAGCTTCGGTATGTTTCTAAGATAAAAAAAGTCAGAAAATGAATAATCAATGAAAACTGAACTTCTGATTAAATGTAAGAAGAAAGGATAAAGAGCTTTACACTCTCACAGGGAAAACTGAAAATAATAAAAAGTATATGTAGAGAAAACTATACAAGAAGTTTTACTAAAAACAAATGACTTAAAGAGAATGGCAAAGATTGGAAATACATTCTGAAGTAAGAGGATGAAAATTGAGGAGAATAAAAAATTAAGACCAAATAAAGAAAGTTGGTAGTTGTCTCTAAGACTACATTTAAAATTGTTGTTATATTTTCTTCTGGGTAGTTACTTGAATGCAGACATTTTATTATTTGTTTTTAGAACCCTGACTCAGAACTCTTTTAGCAACCAGTAACGTTTAGTGAATGAATGAATGAAATACAATTTAATATACTTATTTAAGCAGAAGCAATGTGTACAGTAAATGATCTTTGCCAAAAGTACTTTCCTAATATAGGAACTGTCATGTTTTCATGGATGATTTGAGTTCTTCACACCATGGAGATTTTTCTCTTTCTCCTGGCATATGTTAGGGAGTTTCCTGCTCCCCACTCCTCATGCTTTCTTGAGGAACCTCTACTTTTTTGTCAGGAGATTAGAATATAAGGAGGATAATTTCCACTCCACTTGCCTTCTCCATCTGTTGAGGCCTATCTTTTCCTGTCATTGCTATTAGAGCTTTATAGGAGTGAGGAAGCAATTTCTTCTAGGAGCTAGCCAGAAAGCTATCTACATTGCTATCTCTCCATTAGCAGGTCGATATCATGAGGTTTAGAAGAAAGAACCCATTAAAAGAAGACTGAACATGACCACAGGTCAGTAATTCAATTTTTACAGTAATTAGCTATACAGTTGGCCCTCCTTATCTGTGGGTTCCACCGATTCAACCAACCACAAATGAAAGTACTTTTTAAATAAATAAAAATAATAATACAAAAATTAAAAAAAAAAACAGACAGTATAACCATCATTTACAGAGTACTTGCATAATATTAGGGATTATAAGCAATCTAGAGATGATTTAAAGTTTACTGGAGAATGTGTGGAGGTTATATTCTAATACTACACCATTTTATATCAGGGACGTGAACATTCTGAAATTTTGGTATCTGCAGGAGTCCTGGAACCAACCTGCTGCAGTTACTGAAAGATGACACACTCACACAGAGATATATACACAAGCATATATATATATATATATATATATATTACATGTATTTAATTACTTGTGTAATATATAATATGTATAATACATACACATATAAACCTATACAATATATAAGGTTATATTGATATAATAAAAATTCATATACATATAGATATATGCATTTTTCATCATCTTTTTCACTCCAGTGCATATTTTTCAATAGGTAACTCAAGGGAAATGCAAGGAGTTTGACTGATCTACAGTGTTTTTTTTCTAATTATTTTTTTTCTTTTCAGTCATATAAAGAAGCTAAAATGTGCAGTAATTATGTTTTGTACATAATTGTGGTGGCATAATATTTTTATATGTAGGTGAAATTAACTATACAATATGTCCTTCTGTACTCTATAGTTATTTAAGGAGTTCTATGAATGCAACATAATTTAACTAACAGTTGGGTACAACCATTATGTTATTAGAGACTTTTTTTTTCCTAATCTCTGAGAGTTTATTTGAACTTTAGGAAATAGATTCAAAATGAAATCATGTGCTCAGCTTTGAAATTCAGCAAAAGTAATCTAAGTTATTCGTGTCAGACTAACGATTTATTTGGAAATGCATGGCTTGTTGTGTGCTTTAACAAGGCTTTGGTAGCTCACACACACAGGAAGTATGTTGAGAAAGTGACAAGCCACACTTTCACTTGATTTCTTGAACTTGGATACAAGTCTATATTAAATCTCCAGATTCAATATGTTCATTTAAAATATTTTTTAAAAGTTCACAGCACGACTTTATGGTTTCAGTAAATTATTTATGAATTAGTACAGAAATACAAGTTTTTTTGTACAGTTTTAGTTGGTAAATCAGATTAGAGAAGAGGTATTTCATTCCAAAATAGCCACATTTATTTCATTACTGGCAAAGGTGTTATGGGAGACAGTACATTACACAAACTTAGCTTTGAAAACACTTACTGTGTTGAGATACATCAGTAAACACTACAGACATAGATGTCTTTGCCTTTGCCGCCCACATTTCCATGGGTTGATGCACACAGTAAACATAAACATAAACATAACAAATAAATGTATAGTATTTTAGAAAGTGATAAGCGTTATGGAAGATAAAAATGTAGCATAGATTCTGTTAAGAGAAATTGACAATTTTGGAGTTGAAGGTGGAGTTTGACAAGGACTGCAATTTGAAAAAAAATGCTTGTCAGGGTGGAAGGTGAGGTTTGACCAAAGGCTTGAAGAAAGTGAAGGTGTGAAGACCGGGCTATCAGTAGAGTGGTCTAGGCAGAGGCAATAGCCTGGGCAAAGTCACAAAGACAAACACTTGCATATTATATTCCAGAAACTGGAGGAGACCAGCAGCAAGTTTAGGGTAAGTGAAGAAGAAAGACAGTGGGAGGTGATGAGGAATGGGTGGTCCATAACTTAATGGGCTCGTTAGGTCATGGTACTGAGTTGAAAAGTGACCCCCAAGGCTGGGCGTGGTGGCTCATGTCTGTATTCCCAAGCGCCTTGGGAGGTGGAGGTGAGAGAATTGCCAGAGCCCAGAGTTCGAGACCAGTTGTGCAACCTGATGAGATTTCTACAATAAATAAATAAGTAAATTACCCAGGCGTGGTGGCACATGCTGGTAGTTCCAGCTACTTGGAAGGCTTAGGTGGAAGGATTGGCTGAGTCCAGCAGATCGAGGCGGTGGTGTCAGTGAGCATGCCACTGTACTCCAGCCTGGGCGACAGAGTAAGACTGACTTAAAAAGAAAAAAGAAAACCGGCCCCCAAAAGACAGGTCCACCCACAACCTGTAAATATGACCTTATTTGTAAATATGGTCTTTACGGATGTAACTAAGTTAAGGATTTTGAAGTCTACTGAATTTAGTGTGAACTTTAATTCCAGTAAACAGTATCCCTAAAAGAAGAGAGAAAGACAGTTTTACCACGTGGTGGCTATGTGACCTCAGGAAATTTACTTAACTTTTGTAAACAAAATTTCTCTCTAGTATACATAAATACATTCCACAAAAAATGTAATGTATGTGGAGAACAAATTGCAGTTCTCTGATTACAATGAGTATGCAACAAAAGATAGCTGTTGATGTTTTATTTGTAAGTGGTGCCTGGGATTAATGACTCCCAAAATGTGCAACTGCCCCAGGTTTGCTTGGAATATAAATAAAAAAACAGCATTTAAACAATTCAGTTATTTTCTTATTGAATATGTAGTGATTGAGTGTTCACGGTGCACTAGGTATTAGTGATATACAGATAAATAAGGGACTTTGTCTTCCATCAGGGATCACTACAGTGAACTATGTATTGCTAGGAATTGGTAATAACTAAAACTAGGTAATATGCAAGGCATATTGATGACAAAAAAGGACAAAATTATCAACTCTACTGTGTTGAGATATTGGGAAAACTCCATTTTTAGCACAACTATACATATGATTTATAAACAAGTTGACCAGAGCCCCAATCTAATTTTCATTATGATTGTCCATCATGTCATCTAATTTCTCGACAGATAATTCATTTAAATTAAGTATTGTGCATATTTGTGTTATGTTACTAAGGGTGTTTTCTTTGTCTAGGATGCTCACCTACTCTTCACTTTCACCCATCTATTAAAATTCCAATCATCACTCTGGTTCCAGTTCAATCATTCTAGACTCTTAGCAGATTCCATTGCTCCTGCCTTTGGTCTCCCAAACCATCAGTGCAATGGAAATAAGAATCACATTGTATTCGTTTTAATTGTTTGTACATCTGGCTCCTTTTGACTGATTTTGTATTTTTATGCTCCTGTTTGTTCTTTAAATCATCTTTATACCAATCATGTAAAACTATACTTGTGTTAAAGTGAGATGATTTTTTATTTTTTGAGACAGGGTCTCACTCTGTCACTGGCTGGAGTACAGTGGTGCAATCATAGCTCACTGGAGCCTCAAATTCCTGAGCTCAAGTGACTGTCTCACCTCAGTCTCCAGAGTAGCTGGGACCACAGGAGCACATCACCGCTCTCAGCTAATTTTTGCTTTTTAACATTTTTTTGAAGGGACAAGGATCTCCCTATGTTGCACAGGCTGGTCTCAAACTCTTGGCTTCAAGTGATTCTCCCACCTCAGCCTCCCTAAATTCTGGGATTACAGCCAAAGCACACCAGTAGAATTTTTTTAAATTGGATAATATGGTTTATTTAGAAAGTAGATTAGAGAGAGAGAGAAAAGGAGCATCCACCTCCTCCCAGGCTGTGAAGAGGGTCAGTAGAAATTTTTAAATAAAGAGAATTCCAAGTTATGACTGTAAGTAAACACAAACATAGCATTGCATATATCTATGATACAATAATCTATATTGCCTATATCTACATAATAAATATAAATATATGTGTATATATATTCAATTCTGTTCCTCATGATACTAAATATTCACAAGATTGGCCTCAGATAATGAGATACGATGAAATCTTTTATAAATCCTGGGCAAAAAAATTTAATATGATTAGTGAAATTTGGTAATTATATGTATATGTCTGGATTGAAAATGTTTGAAGCTGTTAATTCATTGGTTTTGATGTGCTACACCTGTTAATACTTAGCAAATCATTTATTTTACTGATCGACCCTATTCTCTAGCCAAACTAAAAATGTTTTAGCTTATTATTATAAATATATATGCTGCAGGATAAATATAGTATACTCCAAAAGGTAGCTGAAGAGAGAGTAATGAGGGAACAAATAAAAAAAGTATTTCAAGTTTCCTAGAACCAGCAAGATATGGGGAAACACCAAGGAAGTAGTAATAGTGAGAATGTGTTGTTCTGAATCTGAGTTATAGCCGAGATGGGAAGTGTGGCTTTGAGTAAAAAGAGGCAAAGGCTGTCAAACTGCTGCCTGGCAGAAAGGGAGTGGGTGAATAAATACCCTGATACTTTTATTCTCTGCCCTCTGATCTCCTGTCAGTGTTCCTGTTGGCCAAATAACCTGGATGCTAATGACTCAAGGGACCCAGGTGATACTGTTCATGGCTATTAGCCTCTTGAAGCACAGAGCAGATAGGAGAAAGGAGAGAATGGATCTATAAGGGCAGCGAATAATACCCAGTGCATATTAAAAGTCCTTACATTTAAAGTGTGTGTTTGTTCTTTCCATTAACTTTTGCGTGTGTGTGAGCAATCCTCTACAAAATGAATGGCAGCATATTTAGAAGAATCTATCCCATTTTATTAGCCCATGGACTCACGAGGCCTAGGTTCCTTTCAAGGGATCTGTGAAGTTAAAACGATTTTTATAATTATATTTATCTTTTAGTTAGGTTGGCATTCGCATGGATGGTGCAAAAGCAATGGTGGCAATAAGTTGGCAAGAATCAAGGCACAGGCACCATACTGCACTAGTAGTCCTTATATTCTTCACTGATATGATCTTGCAGAATGAGGGAAGTTTTCTTTAGAATGTCCTTCATAGTGCAAAGTTATTAATTTCATTAAGCCCTGACCTCTGATGACAAATAGAAAGTATACAAAAAACTTCTACTGTATATTGGTTGTTTGGGGTAAAGCACTTGTGTGATTGAGCTGAGAGTTTTACTAGCCATTTTCTTAACAGAAAACATTTTTTTATCTTAAAAGAAAAATGGAAAAAGTATGTTTATTCAGATTTGGATTTTATCAGATAGTTTCTCAAAAACTAAAATTAGCTTTTTCTTTAAGGACACTGAAGGCATTTTTGATGAAGATAAAATTCAAATTTTTAAACAAAAAATAACATTTTGAAAAACATTTATCTTTTATTAAGGCTTTTTAAATACATTTTTGATAAAATTAGCATATGATTTTATAATATTATGCAATGTATCTGTCAACATTTTGGAAGTTATGCATAACTCAGTTGGTGTTTTCAAAATTATTATTGAACAAAGTTACAAAATCATGTGTAGGCAAAGAATCTGGCTGAAGAGCAAAATATACCAATGGATTTTAAGGAAACTGATTTAGAAGAGATTTGAACGCATATTTTTTATACCACACTAAAAGCAACCTTTAATAATAAACACTTGTCAAGTTTTGCTGTAATATCAAAGAATATTCACAATTATCTGAAAACTACTCCTCACTTTTTCAACTACATATATGTGTGAGTCCATACTTTCTTCATACACTTCAATCAAAACAACACCTTGCAATAAAGACAGATATGTCATTTAGTAAACCTAATATTGAAACAATCTTCAAACTAAAGAACAATGCCATCATTTTCAGAATGTATTTCTGAAAAATATGTTTTAAATAAAAATATGTTAAGTTCACATGTACTGATTTTACTATTATCATTTTTGTTTTATTTAATATATAAAATTTTTCTGTTTACATTTTTAATATTGTAAATATCAAGAAATGTAACCTTTTATAAGCAAAAACTTTTCAGAGTCCTCAACAAAATTTAAGAGTTTGAAAGGAACTTGAGATCACAATGTTTAGAATTGCTAAACAAATATTTAGACTGCATATAACATCATTTAAAAACTTTTATTGCTTTTTGCCAAATGTGTCATTTAAGTTTTGTATTTTGTGCCTACTACATTTTATGCATTTTACTAAAATAAAAATGTAATTTTTATATAAAGATTAGTGGTCTTTGTACAATATTGTATAAAGTCATATCTCAGAAGTCACTGATGCATTTCATAGCAATAAAGCTAGATGATTATTGACATGTGTTGTAAATAGTTTGGCATATAAAATTTAGAATTTATTCAAATAGACAGCCTACTAGAAAGTTTATGAGCATTATAATTAAAAATCATTAAGCCATAAAAGATTTTCTGAAATGGTTACACATGATAAATAAACACTTTCTGTTATATAATTTATGAGTATTTTAGAAGCCAACACTGAATAATTCTTCCAAAGATTCTGAAAGAAAATAATAGCTATTAATTTCAAACATTAACATATCATAAGAAAAATACATATGGCAGGTTTATGTGTTTAATTGCTAAGAATCAATTCTAAATGATTAAATTCTAGAAGAAATCAAGGAATTATTTTGTTTTGCATATTCATAATTTTAGACAATAAGGTTCATGGAATGTAATTCTCAGGAATCATATTTATACACACATTTACTGAAATAAAAATCTTTGGGTAGCTTTGTCTCAGATTTCATCATCTACCTTTGTTTTGATACACAAATTATGACATTTATCACTAATTTTCTAGAAAAATACTAATATTATACCTTAAATAACTTAGGAGTTTAATGACTGTGGCTAACTCTATTCAATTATATTCTAGAGTTGTGCATACCTGGGGAGACTATGAAATCACATACAAAAAAAAAAAGCATGCAAAGTATTTTGAGAAAGAAATGGAAAGAGAGATTGATTTGTAACTCAAGTTGTTATTGACTTATTTAGATAATTTGTTATTAAAATGTAAAGCATTATACTAGCAGATATTTTGACAGGCTAAAATAAGATTTTTCAGTAATACTTACATTTAAAAAAATAAATAATTTTTTACAAGAAATATCCTAAAATTTTACTTCAATACTAAATTAATTGATAGTTAGAAAACCATGATTGTGATTATACCTTAACACCATATTCTTCATCACAAAGCCCGTCATTTACTATAAAAAAATATTTTTAATGATGGAAATTATACTATAATGAACTTTGTAAAGAAGCATTCTCCTTCCCTTTTTAAAACACCTTCATAAGCCAAAAATAATTTTTGTGAATTTCCAAAGACGAGATAATTACCACAGAGGATGCTTCATAAAACTTCCTCTGCAAAGGTTTATTATAGATGCCAAGTATTAACCCTGCCTAGTGGCATAATTAGCCTTTTGGTGTCATCAAGGACAAAAGGATTTGAATGCCTTCATGGGCTCTGCCTTTAACCATTATACATTTTTTTAAAGAGAACAATTCTTTTTGATAAGAAAATACATTTGAAAATACTGATTTCGAATTTTTTGCAAGCTTTTTCATTTGTGGCATGGTGTGATAGCTGTCAATGCCTTGCTTCAAAATATATACATACTCATGTATATATAGTATATATACAATAAATATATATTATAAGAAGATATCATGCTATGTCATATATAGGTTTATATATACATACATATTATAAATATCATAAATTATATTATAGATATTTAAATCCTATATTATATCTGACACATATGTATCCTCTTAAAAATATCATTGCCTAAAGGCTTTCTCAGTTCTCCATTTGAGAATTTCCCTAATTAAGATAATGCTTGATCTGTGTATTCTCTATTATAAGAAATTGGTAATTACTGATTACAGGTAACAAGATTGCTTTCCTACAGTCTTATATTGAAGCCACCTTTTTCATGAAAGTTACTACTGTTTTATTGAAAATAAATCCTAGAAAATCTAGAGAATAAAGCCTGAAGAAAATAATTTTAATGAAAAAACTCATTTACCAAGGTCTCAGGCCATGAATTTCTAAAAATTGAGAACATGCAAACTCTAACTACACATATATTATTTTAGGGAGAATTGTTTTGAAGCTCTTATCATTCATATATATTAGCAATATTTCTTAAAAACACAATACATAATTTTAAGGCAAAAAAATTCACTGATTTTAGGAAAGTAAAGAAAAAAGTCCAATAGCACTCAACTTATCTTCTCATGTATTTCTCAATTTATCTTCAAATCTAATACATGAGCTAGTCACAAAATAACACTTTAAAATAAAAAACTGACTTAAATTACTGCTTTTTATTCATTTAGATTTAAACTACTTGACTTCAAATATTCAAATCTGTATCATCATTATTATAGAGAAGTCCAGTCTCTCAGAGTTAAACCATAACATCAACACAATGCCCCCAAAATGCTATTAAGTTTTCCTTTTGAAATGAAACTAGACAATTATATACTACCGTCCATATAAATAAAAAGAGCATGCCAGCCCATAAAGAAAAGCAAAATCATTCACTTTGCAGCAAATTGGATGGAGTTGGAGATCATTATACTAAGTGATCTATCACAAAAACAAAGAACTGAATACCACATGTTCTCACTCATAAGTGGGCCCTGCCTGAGTAATAACCACATGAACACAAGGGAGAGATTGGCATTTGCTGGGCACTCCTAGGGGAGGGAGGGAGGACGGTGAGGGGGAGGGTATGTGACAATACCAGGGGTACCAGGTCTACCACCAGGGGAAGGAGGGTCAGTTGGAAGCCCAACCTTCACCTGTATGCAGCCTACCTATGTAGTTAATCCTAACTTGCACCTCACATCTCTATAATAAAATGTTTAAAAGTGAATAAAATAAAAAGGATTAAATACGATAATTGAAGAATCCCCCCCCAAAATGCAAAAAATTCCCAGAAAAAATGCTTTTTTTAGCTACCAGTGAAGAGTAGGTTTATCAGACACCAACTGTTTTATTAATCTTCTAATATTAAAACAATACTTTCATGAGTAGACAGAAAAACCAGCAGTATAAGAGGGAAATTTCAGAAATAAACTACTTTAATATCTGAGAAACATGGTATCTTAAATCATTGGAGAAAACATAAATTTTTAAATAAATCCTGCTGGGACTTTTTAAAATATTTGGAAAAAGATAAATTAATATTTTTACACTATATCAAATACAATAAAAAACTCAAATTGATGAAGAGTCTAAAACATAATCAAAATAAAAGAAGAAAAGTAAAGTAAAGTAAATCATGGATAGGTGAATTAATGTGATATAAGAAAAGATGTTCTAAATATGACTCAAAGTCCAGGTGAAGTAAAAGAAGACTGATAGTTTAACAACATTTTCTTTACATGTTTAGTTGAACAACAACAAAAAAAAATACACTTTACAAACCAAGTCATAAGACAATTGTCAAACTGGAAGAAAATATTTGCAACATATACCACAGATAAAAGGCTAATAATTATAATACATATAGATATTTTAAAAGTTAATGGGTAAAAGACCAAAATCCCAAAAGAAAAATAGGCAAATGACATAAACAAAAATCAAACACATACAAAAATAGAAAGTTATTAAACATTTAAAAATCTGTACAACCTCATTCACAATACAGAAAATGCTAACTAAAGCACTTAATGTGAAACTATTTATATTATTCACCTTATTAAAGGTTAGCTATCATTTTTTACCTTTTCAATTATAAAAAAAAAATTGCAATTATTATTGACTAGGCTATGAGAAAAGAGGAATCTATACACTGCAAAATAGCCAGTATTTACTTATTGAGCACTTAAGTGATTGGTACTATGTTGAAGGCATTATATACATAATTTTAGTTGGTAATTACCACAATTAATGAGGTTTCTCATCACCTCCATTTTAGGGATTCAGAAACTAAAACTTAGAGTATTAAGCCAGGCTCAGTGGTTCAACCTGTAATCCCGCACCTTGGGAGGCTGAGGTGAGTGAATTGCCTGAATCCTCGGGTTCGAGACCCGCCTGGGCAATTTGACGTGACCTCATCTCTACAATAAATCAAAAAATCAGCCGGGTGCGGTAGTGCATGCCTGTAGTTCCTGCTACTTGAAAGGCTGAGGCAGAAGGATCACCGGAGCCCAGCAGGTTGAGGCTGCGGTGGCCAGGAGCGGCCACTGCACTCCAGTCTGAGCGATAGAGTGAGACTCCAATTCAAACAAATAAATAAATAAATAAAACTTAGACTATTAAAGTAACTGTCCCAAGGACCCATAGTTGGGGTTTGAATCTAAGTAACCTGTCTCTAAGGCCCACATTCCCAAAACCTCTAGCTTAGAAATCATAAAACGTCAAGAGTTTACATTGATAAGGTAGAGTGTTCTCTTCAATGACAAGATCATTCATTTCACTGGTTCTAATGAGTTAGATCCCTTCCACTCATCTCCACCTTTCCAACCAGTCTCCTCCCCTGCATATATGCATATGCTTGCTCAAACTAGATCAAAGTAACACATTCTTATGGCAACATTTGTCTGTCCAAAGTATTGGCAAATGAAGAGCCAGTCTGAATTATCTCTGGCATTGCTTCATAATCAGTAGAAGGCAAAAACCTTTGTTCATTGGACTTACTAAACCAAATGCTATCAGCCTGCTATTGGCTATATTCCCTACTACAATGAAGTAAGCCATTAGCTCTACTTAGGGAGAAAACAGTCAATACACAACTAAGAAATGGTGAGAGAACAGAATTGATGGCATCTTTTGTAGCCCTGAATTTAGCATTGTTAAAGTACCTCTTTCCCCATCAATGTTTTAAAAAATTATTTGAGAAAATTTTTAAAAATTGTTTGACTAACTTTTATTACATGGAGCCTCAAAGGAATGTTAGTGAAAGTTTTTGATCAAGATGATAATTAACCAAACCCTCATTATAGAATGGTTAATTTGGTATTGGGGTAAAGGAAGACATTTTGACGACATTCAGGACATCAATAATAATACAACAAAAGCTATGATGGCCATTCCAGATAAAGAGTTCCAAAATTGCTTTGACTGGTGGATGAGGTGCTGGCATTGGTGCATATCTTCTGAAGGGGAGTACTTTGAAGGTGACCATAGTGATATTCAGCAATGAGGTATGTAGCATTTTTTTCTAGGATGAGTTCTCAAATTTAATTGTCAGCCCTCTCGTACATTTAGTTTGCTTTTAGGAAGATGGATTATGTACACTCTTTCGATTTCTCCTGCTAAGAACAACTAAAATCCTTGAAGTTATATGATCAAGCAAATAAGACAAGATTCTGAAAGATGGAAAGAAGGTAGACTGGCTAAAGGTCTAAGACCAATAAATGGTAACAAAATAGCAAGTGGTCAGTCTTTTGAGTTTGTTTTTGCCTCATTTATTTCAAAGTTGGTGGCAACTTGGAAACAACAATAAGCACAAATTTTTCAAAATATCCCAACAAAAACATTCTCTCTATATTCAAAGGACTAAGAAATGGGCAACCTAGTAAGAGAGAACTCTTAAAAATAATAACCCCAAAACTCCAGCCAAAAACAGTGGCTCCCTTCTCCCCTGTTCGTGGAGACTGACACCGAACCCACACTTCCATCCACACCAGACTGGGGCAGCGAGACCTCATCTCTACAATAAATCAAAAAATCAGCCGGGCGTGGTAGCGCATGCCTGTAATTCCAGCTACTTGGAAGGCTGAGGCGGAAGGATCGCCGGAGCCCAGCAGGTGGAGGCTGCAGTGGCCGGGAGTGACCACTGCACTCCAGTCTGGGCGACAGAGTGAGATTCCAACTCAAAAAAGGAAAAAAAAGAAAACCAACACCCTCCACTGCCTGACCAGTATCAGAGACGGCCAAATATAGAGCCAGGGCTTACCACAAGAAGAAAAAATTTCCTTTCTCTTTATCCCCACACCCAAATGCTGAATCAGAAGAAACTAAGTGGGGATCCTAGGCATTTATCCTCTTATGACAGTCATGAGGACTCCTTGCCTTTCCTTTTGGGGGTTCTGTTAAGGGAGACCTAATGGAGATTCAGGGTTTAAGTCATCATCCAGTTGTAAGACGTTCATCTCTCAGGTGTCAACATAGGTCAAGTGAAGAACAGGACATCCCCTACTTAACCCCTTGAAGGAATGATTTCAAAGGCAGCTACTAAAAGAGATTTAAATAAGAGCCACCGTCTTTAAAAAAAATACCACAAATGTCCAGGTGTTAATAGAAAATCATCATCACATAAAGAACCAGAAAGATCTTAAATTGAATGGAAAATGACAATTCTAACACTGAGATGACAAGGATATCAGAATTTTCTGGCAAAGATTATAAAGCAGTCATCATAAAACTGTTCAGATAAGCATATATGAACATTCTTTAAACACATAAATAAGTCTCTCAAAATAATTAGAAAATACAACAAAGAACCAGAGGAAGACTTTATAATTAAAATTTAATAACTAAAATAAAAACTCAAGGCAAGGACTTGGCAGCAGAATGGAGTCATATAAAAAAAGTAAAGTAGCGAACTCAAAGAAAGAATAAAAATTACCAAATCTAAGAAACACAGGAAAAATATAATGAAAATAAAAATAAAAATGAACAGAGCTCAGAGACCTGTTAAATTATAACATGTATGTCGTTGAAGTTTTTCTTTTCTTTTCTTTTCTTTTTTTTTTTAAGAGTTGGAGTCTCACTTTGTTGTCCAGGATGGAGAGTCACACTCACCGCCACTCCAGTGTCGACCCACTGGGCTCCAGGGATCCTTCCGCCTCAGTCATCCAAGTAGCCAGAACTACTGGCATGTGCTACCATGCCTAGTTAATTTTTAATTAATGGTAAAGATGAGGTCTCACCAAGTTGCCAGTGCTGGTCTCAAACCCGTGGGCTCTGCCAATTCACTCACCTCGGCCTCCCAGAGTACTGGAATTACAGGCTGAGCCACAGAGCCCAGCCTAAACTTTTAGAAGAAGAGGAGAACAAGGATGGGACTAAGAAAGACAGTAAAAATGTTTTAAAATTTTCCAAATATTGGGGGAAATAACCCCTACAGAGCTAGAAATGAATTATCCAAACTGAAATAAATTTAAAAAATTAAAAATAAATTTACCCAACAATTCTAATAAGTGCAAGAAAAAACATGAAACAAAACAAATAAACAAAACCTGCTAATCCAGGATCCTACAGGCAGGAAAAAAATCATTCAAACAATATGGAGATACAAAAACAATCAGATGAGAAAAAAATAAAATAACTAAGGAAATTTTAAAGGAAGTTCTCTAAAAGCAAACAAAATAATGAAAAAAGAGGCACTGTAGCAAGAAAGAATACTTTAAGCAATAACTTCAGGATGATCAGGAGAGAAAGAAAAAAATGTCAAGCAAAATTACAGGTAAATGAAGTCCAGTTTTCATCTGTTTTTTAGATTTCCAAATCGTGTGATTTTTGAAGCAAAAATAACACCATATAATATGGTTCTAAATGTATGTAGAGAAAACATTTAAGATAGTTACATTATAAATGGGGAGCCCGCCGGGCTGGGTGGCTCAGCCTGTAATCCCGCGCCTTTGGGAGGCTGAGGTGAGTGGATTGCCCGAGCCCGCGGGTTCGAGACCCACCTGGGCAGGCAAGAGCTCATATCTACAATAAAATCAAAAAATTAGCTGGCCATAGTAGCGCACGCCTGTAATTCTGGCTACTTGGAAGGCTGAGAAGGAAGGATCGCCGGAGCCAAGTAGGTCGAGGCTGCAGTGGCCGGGAGCGGCACTGCACTCCAGTCTGGGCGAAAGAGTGAGACTCCAACTCAAAAAATAAAAATAAAAATAAATGGGGAACTTAAGGAAAGTAAAGATAGGGTTTTATACTTCTATTGTTAAAATGACAACTCAGAAGCGTATTAGGAAAACATGTTTTCATAATGTGTCACTAAAAAATACTAAACAAAGAGTACAGTCGCCGGGCTCGGTGGCTCAGCCTGTAATCCCACGCTTTGGGAGGCTGAGACGAGTGGATTGCCTGAGCCCAAGGGTTCGAGACCCGCCTGGGCAACTTGGAGAGACCTCATCTCTACAATAAATAATTAAGAAAAGGTAGTGCACGCCTGTAGTTCTGGCTACTTGGAAGGCTGAGGCGGAAGGATTGTTGGAACCCAGCAGTCGAGGCTGCAGTGGTGCGGTGGCCGAGAGCGGCCACTGCACTCCAGTCTGGGCGACAGAGTGAGACTCCAACTCAAAAAAAAAAAAAAAAAAAAAAGTACAGTCACAAGCACTGTAGATAAATCAAATTAAATTATAAAAAAAAGTTCAAGTATCCCACAATAATGCAATAATGCAGGAGAAACACAAACATCGAACAGAGAACAAACAAAAAATAAAATGACAAATGTAACCCCTAACATATGAATAATTACATTAAATGTAAATGACTTAAATGCATCAATGAAAGGAAAGAAATTGACAAAATGGATTAAAAAATATATCCACCTCTATGTTGTCTACAAGAATCTGCCTGAAAATACAATATGGGCAGGCTGAAGTAAAAAGGGTGAAAAAAAAACATATTTTTAAAATATCACTCAGAAGAAAGCAGGTAGCTATATTTATTTATACTGAAATAGACTTCAGGCATCAGACAGAAAATGACCAGACATGAAAAGGAGAATTATATAAAGATAAATATGTAATCTCTCCAGAAAAAAACATAGGAAACCTAAACTTGTGCACAAGACAGATATAAAATATGTGAATGTAAAATTAATTGAATGAAAAGAAAAACAAATTTCTTTTAAGATTTCACTATCTTTTTCTCAACAACTGATAGAATTAGGAAGAAAAAAAAATGGTCAACTTATAGAATAGCTAACAGGACCTCTTTAACATATAAAAGATACACCAATAACAACACAAAAATAAAGACTTTTTAAAAAGACTTTTTTTTAAAGAGAGGTTGTAGATTCACAGCAAAATTGAACAGTATCCCTTCTGTCTCTCCCCTCAGCGTACAACCTCCACCACTACCAAGCTCCCCCATCAGAGTTATGCAATTGTGGCAATTGATGCACCTGAATTAAAATATTATTGTCACCCAAAGTTCATAGTTTAAATTAGGATTCATTTTCACTGTTGTACATTCCGTGGGTATAAACGAATGTATAATGATGTGTCTCCACCATTACAGTACTATGTAAAATAGTTTTATTGCCCTAAAATATCGTCTATGATCTGCTTATGCATCCTTTTCCTCTCCTTAACACCTGGCACCACTGATCTTTTTACTGCCTCCACAATTTTGCCTTTTCAAGAAGGTCATGTAGTTGGAATCATCCAGTAGGTAGTTTTTTCAGATTAGCTTTTTTCCCTTAATAACATGCATATAAAATTCTTCTATGTCTTTTCATGTCTTAATAGATCATTTATTTTTAATGTTGAATATCTGCCATTGTTTGGATGTAAAACAATTTGTCAATTCACTTTCTGAAGGACATCTCTGTTGCTTTCAACTTTTGGCAGTTATGAATAAAACTGCTAAAAAAAATCCATGTGCAGTTATTTATGTAAATTTAACTTTTCATTTCCTCTGGCTAAATGTCAAGAAGTGTGATTGCTAAATTACATGGTAAGAATATGTTTAATTTTGCTAGATACTGCCAAACTGTCTTCCAATGTGGCTATACCATTTTGCATTCTATTGCTCTACATCCTTGCCAATATTTGGTAGACAATACAAATCTTGAATATCAGAAATAAAACTGAGGATATCACTAATGTCCCTACAGACATCCAAAGGATAAAAAGGTAATACTATAAACAATACTCAACACATAAATATAAAATCTTAGTTAAAATGAACAGCCAAAACAACCTAATAGGATG
The DNA here is from genome assembly GCF_000164805.1 of Carlito syrichta. NCBI lineage: Eukaryota > Metazoa > Chordata > Mammalia > Primates > Tarsiidae > Carlito > Carlito syrichta. The sequence goes on along the minus strand of NW_007254837.1, from coordinate 412,350 downwards.
TAGAGAATTTGAACAGTGCTATAATTATCAAGAAAATTGAGTTCATAAATTTTAAAAATTCTAAAAAAGAAATATCTAAGCCCAGTTTGGATTATGGGAAATTTTTATCACACATTTAAAGAATGAACATAAATTTTCCACAATTTATGACAGAAGGTAGAAATGTAAGCACTCCTGAATTTTATTAATTTAATATTGCTCTGATACAAAGGCAGTACAAAAATATAAAACAATATATCAAAATCCCTCAGAGACTTAATATAGACTCAACAATCCTTGACAAAATATTAGCAAATAGAATTAGCAATATATATGAAGATATATACTATGAACAAGCAGGATTCTGTCCATGAAGAAAGTCCGGTTCCATATTTAAAAATCAATTAATGCAAGCCATAATTAAACCAAAAAAGAAAAATTGCATTATTATATAAATTGACGCAGAAAAAATTGACAATATGCAATACAAATTCATGATAATAACTCTCAAAAAACAGAAATTGGGGGGAGTTTCCATAATTTGATAAACAGTATCTACTGAAAACTTGCAGCTTATATTATGTTTTATGGTGAAAGGCTATGTTTTGCTTAACATATGGTATGTGTTAAGCATGGTCCACTCTTACATTTTTATTCAAGATAGTGTGGGACACTCTATCCAGTACAATACAAAAAACAAGGAAATAGAAGTCCTACAGATGGGAAAAGATAAGATAAAACCAATCCCATTTACTGATAACATGACTTTATATGAGGAGACTTTCAAGAAATATAAAATAAAAAGTTACAAAACTATTATTTTATATCTTGCAATTTTCTTCAATAAACTCACAGGATATAAGATAAATATTTTAAAGGTCATACTTATATATATTAGATATGAAAACATGGACAGCAAGCCTAAAAATGCTGTATCATTTACAATTCAGCAGACGTTGAAATAAATTGAACAAATCATGTATGGGATGTGTATGCTGATAAATACAAAACACTAATGAAAGATAGCAAGGAAGATCTACACAAATGGAAGGATATATAGTGTTTATGAATTGAAAGAATCAACATAGTAAAGATGTAAATTCTCCTGAAATTAACATATGAATTTAGCACAGTTCCCATTAAAATCCGATCAATTTTAAGATAAAGATGCTGTTTAGTGTGTGTGTGTGTGTGTGTGTGTGTGTGTGTGTGTGTGTGTTAAAACAAAATAGTAGATGAGATGGAACAATTCTGACACAGAAAAATAAAGTGGAACGAATAAGTCTATATGATTTCAGGACTCATTAGATAACTACAGTATCTAAGGCTGTGTGGTAATTGTGGAGAGATAAACAAAAGATCACTGGAACAGGACAGAGAATCCCGGAACAGACCTATACCAATTATGTCCGAGTGACTTATTTATTTATTTATTTATTTCATTTGAGAAAAGTGAAGACAATGGGAAAAAAAGATAACTGAAAAAAAATGATGCTAGATAGTTTAGTATCCATAAACTAAATTAATAAATTCATTATTTTTTAAAAAAACTTTGACTTAAGTCTCACACCTTATACGGAATTAACACAAATGTCTCATAGAATTAAATATGAAACTATAAAATCTTATGTAAAAAAAGCAGCTTTATTATTGAAATTAAGCAATGAGTTCTTAAATTAAAAACATGATTTGCAAAGGAAAAGCGATTGCAATTAGAATTCATAAAAAATTAAAAAACTCAAGTTTAAGATGGCCTTGGATACTGTAAAAGTATGAGAATCTCTGAATGGGTAAGTGCACAAAAAAACTAATCTGTGTCTGCTTGTGTGTGCGAGTAGGTGAGTGAAAGTCCAACTGAGGGGAGACACAGGATCAAGCCCCTGGGGCACCCTGCAGAAACAGCTACAATTTGCTGATGCTCTGAATTTGCACTTGCTGTGTGCAGAAGGATCCACCATTCCTGGGGCATCTCTCAGGAAAAGGCAGATGAGATCAGCTGGCACCTGGTCCACACTACCACCTACAGCAACAGGCCAGGCACAGGCAGCAGGGACCATGGAGAAAGCGCTGGGAGGAATTCTGGGTGAGCCACACCAGAGGAAAAAAATCATGGACCACTGCCATTTTTTCTGTCCCAGGACTAGGCAGAAACCTGCTTTATCTTGCCCAATTCTGAGCTGCCTGCATCGTGAATAGCCTGCATCCTGAGACCAAGAGGTGATCTCTGCACCCCTCTGAAATCGACCATCACTTGCCCAGATAGGATACTCCAAATGCATAATACCGGATAGACAGATGCCCCATCCCCACACTGGACCAGAACGGATGCATGCAATCAGAGCAGGAGATCTAGCAGCAGACAATTTGGGAGCTTTTCCCAGGAAAATCTGCTAGAGTGAGCTGGGAGGGAATGCAGGGAGGGAACCTGAGGCAGACTCCCAAGGAAACAGTGATGAGAGCACCAGAGCCTGGATGGGGCTCCCAAGCCCTGTCACCAGGTCCTGAGATTCAGAGACTGGTAACTGCTGGGAAGAGAGCATTAGCTCCCAGTAGAGAAACTGAGCAGACTTTTTAATGCCTGGGCAGAGAAGCGCTCCTGGGTGGCCTCTGCAGAATAGCAGAACTGTTTCTTGAGACCAGGCACTGATTTCTGCATTGCTTGGGGTTGCTCCTTGCAACCTCAGAGAACATTGTCCCCAGCTTGCACAAGCCCTGGCAAGTAACGGAAGATGGGGAACCCCAAACAATCCACCCTCTACCTAAACCAGCTGCTGGGTGATAGACGCAGACAGTGGAACTGACCAAGAAGAAGGCTGGTGATGGTATTTGTTTTGGTTTGGTTATCTCATTTGGTTGCTTTGTTTGTTGGTTGTTTTTTCTTTTCTTTCCTCTTTCTCTTGTTCTTTCCCTTTGTATGTGTATGTGTTTTCCCTTTTTCTGTTTTTCATTTCTCTTTTCCTTTCTCCTTCTTTCCCTTTTTTCCCTCCTTCCCCTCTCTCTTTTCCCTCTTATATGCTGTCTTGGACTCAGAACCTATGCAAGCATACTCACTGGAAGGTCATATTGTGCAGAGATGAAGAGCAAGTTCCAGCTGGCCCATTCATCAGATAGCAAACATTATGACCTGCCAATAGGTTCTGAATCCTTACAGTTATCCTTTTCCCATAGTAAATGCTCAAAATTGTAAAGAGACAGCATGACACCCCACCCCCAGCACTCCTTGATAATTGAACAAACCCAGAGCCCTGACTCAAAGAAGGACAAAAGGTAGAACAAATATCAAAAGTGACTGCTTGTCTATTTTCCACTGAGCAGTGGAATTAAAGAGAAACATAAGAGAACTGCTACAAATAAAGAAAAATCAGTGAAGAACTGCTGGTAACCAGAGCCCCAGCAAAGAGACAGTGCTAGAAAGAATAGTTACTGGGGCACAAGCAATGGTTGTCTCCAAGAAGGACAGTATCCAGAAGGCCCTTACAGAGATCAGACAATCATAGGATAGAACAAATAAAAAAATCAAGAAATGCAAGGGCTAAAACTAAATGAAATTGCAACAGAGCTGGACGAGCTCAAGAAAACATACTTAGAAATAACAGAAATAAAAAAAATCCATCCGATAAATAAATGACAAACTGACAAGCATGGGAAACCGAATTTTGACCAAGCAGAAGAAAGAATCTCAGAGCTGGAAGACCAAAATATGGAATTAACCCAATCTATTAAAAACATAGGAAAAAAAAAAACTTAAGAAGAAACTCTCCAAGAGATGTGTGATTTTATCAAGAAAGGAAAACTATGTTTGATCAGAATAACTGAAATAGAAAGAGAAACAGAAAATATCCTGGAGCAAACATTCCATGAGGTCGTTCAAGAAAATTTTTCCTCATCTTGCCAGAGAGATGCCTAAACAAGCACAAGATATTCAGAAGCCCTGCAAGACATTTTATGGGAAGACCAACCCCTAGACACATAGCAATTCACCTATACAAAGTAGGTAGAAAATTAAAAAATCCTAAAGGAGGCAAGACTACCCACCAGGAGATACCAATCAGAATCTGACAGACTACCCACCAGGGGATACCAATCAGAATTGCTGCAGACTTCTCTGCAGAAACACTACTGGTCAGAAGGAATTGAACCCCAATCTTTAATGTTCTCACAGATAAACAATTTCAGTCAAGAATTTTCTACCCAGTGAGGGAGAATTCAAATCCATCCAGTCCTTAAGATAATATGATGCTTTGAGACCAGTTCTACAGGAGACGCTGAAGAAGGTGCTGTACACAGAAGAAAAAAAAAAAAAGCAAAAGAAAGGCCATAGACGTCACAAGATCACAAACAATCAAAAAGCAGCAGAACATACAGCATACCCTCAAAAATGAACACACATATACATATGAACACAAAAGCTATATGATAACAAAACAGCCTTACAAGAGCATTATGACAGGGAGAAACTCTCACATTTCGATAATCAGTCTAAACATGAATGGATTAAATGCATCACCAAAAAGGCACAGGATGGATAAAAAGCCATGACCCAGTAACATTCTGTCTGCAGGAAACTCATCTCACCACAAAGGATGCCCAGAGACTCAAAGTAAGAGGATGGAAAACAAGTTTCAAGGTGAACAGATCACAAAAGAAGGCAGGAGTCACGATCTTAATATCAGACAAAACAACCTTTAAGCTATCAAATATTTAAAAAGATACAAAAGGATACAACATACTGATAAAAGTTTTATCCATCAACAAGAAATATCCATCCTAGACATGTATGCACCAAAAACAGGAGCACTAGCTTTTATAAAGCAGCTACTAAGTAAACCAAAAAAAAAGTGACTCTAACTCTATCATAGCTAGAGACTTAAATACCCCACTAAAAACACTAGATAGATCACTGAGGCAAAAAGCATCAAGCATATCCAGAACCTCAATCTGTTGCTTGACCAAATGGACTTAACAGATACCTACAGAACACTCCATCCAAGAACCACAGAATGTACACTCTACTCATCACCACATGGAATACACTCTAAGATTGACCACACACTTAGTCATAAATGCAGCATAAACAAATCTCACAAGGTTGAAATACTGTCATGCACCTTTTCAGACTCCAGTGAAATATAAATAAATATCACCAACAACAAAATTCCCCCAATGCTGGGCTTGGTGGTTCAGCCTGTAATCCCATGCCTTTGGGAGGCTGAGGTGAGTGGATTGCCTGAGCCCGCGGGTTCAAGACCCTCCTGGGCAGCAAGACCTCATCTCTACAATAAATCAAAAAATCAGCCGAGTGTGGTAGCGCATGCCTGTAATTCCGGCTACTTGGAAGGCTGAGGCGGAAGGGCAGAAGGATCGCCGGAGCCCAGCAGGTCAAGGCTGCGGTGGCCGGGAGTGGCCACTGCACTCCAGTCTGGGCGACAGAGTGAGACTCCAATTCAAAAAAAAAAAAAAAAAAAAATTCCTCCAAAACCCACAAAGACATGGATACTAAATAGCATGATGCTGAAAACTCCTGGGTCAACACAGAAATTAAAAGATTCCTAGAAACAAGTGAGAACAAAGAAACATCTTACCAAAATCTCTGGGATGCCATGAAAGGAGTACTGAGAAGAGAATTTATATCTCTATAAGCACACATCAAGAAAATAAAGAACAAGTTAACAGCCTAACAAACCACCTAAGAGAGCTGAAAGACAAGAACACCAAAAACTAACTTCAGAGGAAGAATCCAGATCACCAAAGTAAAAGCCCAAATATGAGACACATAAGATAAAAATACCATAGAAAAATGAAAAAAACAAAAAGCTGGTTCTTTGAAAGGATACACAAGATTGATAGACCTCTAGCCAGAATGGCCAAGAATAAAGAGAAAAAGCTCAAATAAACACAATCAGAAATGCAAAAGATTAAGTCACAACTGACTCCAAAGAAATGCAAATGGTTATTAGAGATTAGTATGCTCACCTGTATGGAAACAAACTCGATAACCTAAATGAAATGGAGACTTTTCTGACATAACACAACCTCCCAATGTTGAAACAAAGAAATTAAAATCCTAAATAGACCAATAACAACATAGGAAATTGACTCTGTCATAAGAAAACTTCCTACAAAAAAAAAAAGCCCTAGACCAGATGGCTTTCCAGCAGAATTCTACAAAACATACAAGGAAGAGCTAATATCAATAATACTGAGCGTATTACAGGCAAGCAAGAAAGACGGAACACTCCCCAAATCATTTTATGAAGCTACTATCGCACTGATACCCAAACCAGGTAAAGATCCAACTAAGAAAGAGAAGTACAGGTCAATATCCCTGATGAATATGGATACAAAAGTACTCAACAAGAATCTAGCAAATCAAATCTAACAACATATCTCAAAAATCATCCACCATGACCAAGTAGGCTTTATCCCTGGCATGCAGGGCTGGTTCAACATCCACAAGACCATAAATGCAATTAAATACATCAACAGATATACAAATAAGAACCATATGATTATATCATTAGATGTGGAAAAAGTTTTCAGTAATATCCAGCATCCCTTCTTGATAAAAACCCCCAAACACCTACGCATAGAGGGAACCTACCTCAAAATAGTAAGAGCCATCTACAATAAACCACAGCCAACATATTACTAAATTGAAAGATATTGGAAAACCAGAACCAGACAAGGTTACCCACTTCTCACCCCTCCTGTTCAACATAGTGTTAGAAGTTCTAGCTAGAGCAATCAGGGAGAAAGAAAGAAATCAGGGGTATCCATATAGGAAAAGAAGTCAAGTTATCCCTTTTTGCTGACGATATGATCCTATCCTTGAAAATCCAAAAGAATCTGGCAAAAACCTCCCTGCACTGTTAAAGAACCTTGGCAAAGTCTCAGGGTACAAAATAAATATGCAAAAGACAGTCATATTCTTATACACCAAAAACAAACAGGCAAAGAACCAAATAAAAAGCACAATCCCATTCACAATAGCCACAAGAAAACAAATGAAATATCTTTAATCAGAGACATAAAATATCTTTTTTTTTTTGAGTTGGATTCTCACTCTGTCACCCAGACTAGAGTGCAGAGGTTGCTCCCGGCCACCGCAGCCTCGACCTGCTGGGCTCCGGTGATCCTTCTGCCTCAGTCTTCCAAGTAGCTGCAACTACAGGCGCGTGCTACCACGCCCAGCTAATTTTTTGATTTATTGTAGAGAAGAGATCTTGCCAAGTTGCCCAGGCAAACCTGCAGGCTCAGACAATCCACTCACCTTAGCCTCTCAAAGCGCGGGATTACAGGGTGAGCCACCGAGTCTGGCTATAAATATCTTTACAACGCAAACTACAAGATATCACTCAAAGAAGTCAAAGACGACACAAATAAATGGAAAAATATTCTGTGCTCATGGATTGGAAGAATCAATATTGTTAAGATGTCCATCCTATCAAAGGCCATCCACAGATTCAACGCAATAACCACTGAATTATCAACATCATTCTTCTCAGACCTGGAAACAATAATACAGAAACATAAACAACCACGAATAGCCAAAACAATCCTTAGCAAAATAAAGTGGGAGGTATCTCACTTCCAGACTTTAAGCTTTATTGTAAGGCTAAAATAATCAAAACAGTTTGGTATTTGTACAAGAATAGGCATATAGACCAACGGAACAGAATAGAGATTCCAGAAGTAAAACCTCAATTTCTCAACCAACTCATCTTTGACAAAGCCTCCACCAACAACCACTGGGGAGAGGAGAACCTATTCAGTAAATGGTGCTGGGAAAACTGACTGACCACATGCAGAAGATTGAAACGGGACCCCTATCTACTACTATACACAGAAATCAACTCCAAATGGATTAAAGAACTAAACTTAAAACCTCAACTGTTAAGAATCTTAGAAAATGCAGGAGACACCCTTATGAAATCTACAATAGGCAACCAATTACTGATGAAAACCCCAAAAGCCCATGCCATAAGAGAGAAGACTGACACCAGGGACCTTATCAAACTGAAAAGTTTCTGCAATGCAAAAGAAATCATCAAGAGAGTAGGGAGACAGCTCACAGATGGGAAAAAATATTTGCCTACTGCATATCTGACAATGGCTTAACATCCAGGATTTATAAGAAACTCAAACGTGCTGAAAGGAAAAAAACAAACAGCCCCATTAAAAAGTTAGCAAAAGTTGGGCTCAGTGACTCATCCTATAATCCCAGCGCTTTGGGAGGCTGAGGTGAGTGAATTGCTTGCCCTGGAGTTCCAGAACAACCCCACTCTCCTCGCCCCTCCCCCCACCAGACCTCATCTTTACAGTAAATCAAAAATTAGCCGGGTATGGTAGCGCGCACCTGTAGTTCCCACCACTTGGAAGGCTGAGGCAGAAGGATCACCAGAGCCCAGCAGGTGGAAGCTGCAGTGGCCAGGAGTGGCCAATGCACTCCAGTCTGGGTGACAGAGTGAGACTCCAACTCAAAAAAAAAAAAAAGTTAGCAAAAGACATGAATAGACACTTCTCAAAAGAAGACATACACTTGGAAAAAATGCTCAACCTCACTAATCATCAGAGAAATGCAAATCAAAACTACATTAAGATGCCACCTAACTCCAGTCAGAATGGTCATCATTAATAAAACAGAAAGCAACAGATGCTGGTGACAATGCAGAGGAAAGGGAACACTTCTACACTTTTGAAGGGGATGCAAACTAGTTCAGCCTCTATGGAAAACATGGTGGTGATTCGTAAAAGAATGAAAAATTGACCTTCCATATGACTCAGCAATTCCCCATCTGAGAATATACCCACAGGAACTTAAATCACTCTACAAAAAAAATATACCTGCACATGCATGTATATTGCAGCACTATTCACAACAGCAAAAACATGGAACCAACCATGCTAACCATCAAATCTGGACTGGATTAAAAAACTGTGGTCATATACATGATGAAATATTATGCAGCCTTAAAGAAGAACAAAATTATGGACATTGCATCAACTTGGATATATTTAGAGTCTATCATACTCAGTGATATATCACTGGAAAAAGAACTAAGTACCACATGTTCTCATTCATAAGCAGAACCTGAACACTTACCATAATGCTATAAGAAAGGGAATGGCAGGAGCAGGACACTGCTAAGGGAAGGAGGGGTGCATACATCAACAAGAGTAACTGATCTCAAACCAAGTAAAGTGGGGACCAAAGAAAGGCCCAAATTTTACCTGTGTGATGGACCACTTGTATACCTAGTTCTGAATTGTTCCTCACATCTTTAAAAAAAATTTTTTTTTAAAAGATCAGTTTAGCAAACCTACTAGACACTTAAAAAAAAAAAAAAGATATAACCTCTAGTCAGGTGTGGTGGCTTATGCCTATAATCCCAGCAATTTGGAAGGCTAAGGCAGGAGGACAACTTGAGGCCAAAAGCTGAAGACCAGCCTGGGCATTATAGGGAGATTCCCATCTCTACAAATAATAAATTAAAAAAATTAGCCAGGCATGGTGATGCACACCTGTAGTCTCAGCTACTCAGGAGACTGAGGCAGGAGGATTGCTTGAGCTCAGGAGGTTGAGGCTGCAGTGGACTATGATTGCACCACTGCACTCCAGCCTGGATGACACAGCAAGACACTATCTCTAAAAATAAGGAAATGTTATCTATCTCTGCTACCTGGTTTCTCACCTCCTCCTCAGGCTCAGGAAAGGCTAAAAAAAAGGTCTCAGATCTATTTTTTTTCCACCTTTACTAGTCTTTAATGCCCATGTGCTTTGATAAGGCAGCACCAGCTTCTTCAGTGAAAATGAAGATACAGGTTAAAGGGAGTTGGATCCTTTCTCCAGGATAATGGTGGGAATGAAGATGGTGACACAGCTTAACCTTTTTCTTATTAATATATGATGTTATAAAAGAAAACTAAAAATATTAAAAGATTCTGAAATCACATTTAGGAATCAAATGAATTCTGATATTTAGATATTCACAAATAAATATTCAGAATTTTTTTAAATTTAAAAACGTTTGTTCTGTGAAAGATCCTGTTAAGAGGATAAAAAGAAAAGTCAGAGGCTGGATTTTACCATTACAAAACATATATCTCCCAAATGGATTAGTTTATAGTATATATAAAGAACTCCCAAACTCACCAACTTAATATTAGAAAATGTGCAAAACGCATGACCAGACACCTCACTGAAGAAAATGCTTACATAAGAAAACACATGAGGGGTGATTAACATAATTAATCATTATTCAAATTAAAACCACAATGAGATATTATTTTATACTTAGGCTACACAAAAAATATTGAACATAAAAATTATTAAATGCTAGTGAAAGTGGGGAGAAAATCAACCACTCATATATTACCTTTAGAATGCAAACAGTTAAGCTACTCTGGAAAATTGGTTTATCATTTTTTATAAAATGAAACATGTAATTATTATTCAACCTAGTAATTGCATTCTTGAATTTTTATCCCAGAGAAATAAAAACTTACCTTCACACACAAATTGTTTCCTCAATGTTTATAACAGTTTTATTCATAATAGCAAAAACTATGAACAAACCAGATCTCTTTCAATGGGTAAGTGGTTTAAGAAACTGTGATTCATCTATACTACTCATTAGTACAAAGAAGAAGAAGAAGGGAAAAAAAATAAAAAAAAAACTAAGATACACACAGTGAATGAATTGAATTCTCTGGATGAATATCCAGAGAATTATACTGAGTGAAAAATGCCAAGCCCAAAAGTTACCTACTATATGATTCTTGTTATATAACTATTCTGAAGTGTTAAAATTATAGACGTGGAGAAAAACATTAGCTCTTAAGGAGGGAGTGTGGGTATAAGAGAAGTAGTTATAGCTATAAAATAGCAGCATAAAAGATCATCATTGTGATGAAAATATTATTTATTTTAATTGTATTAATGTCAATATTTATAGCTTTGAAAGATGTCTTTGGAGGAGACTGGGTAGAGGGTACAGAGATTGTCTCTATATTGCTTCTTTTGAATGCATAAAAGTCTACAACTATTCAACAATAACTGACTTAAAATTTTAACTGACTTAAAATTTGGTTAGCAATCTTCATAAGATTATATATTAGGGCATAAATAAATAAATACAGTTTGATCTTATTGCATTTTTGTCATAAATATAATAATACTGAATCTGTATTATGAACCAGTAAATATATATTACTATGTTTTACAAATGAATAAATTTTGGGGGGGTGCAAATTACTTATTTTTTATTTTCTTATTTTTATTTATTTATTTTTATCAATATTTTTAATTTTGATATTGTGGGGTACAGTTTAGGGTTAGGTATACAAATATGCTTCGTTCAGGCACCCTTGTTGATAAGGGGTGTCTCCCCGTTCCCAGACAGATATTGACTACCGCTAATGCCACCTCCCTTCCCCTCCCCCCCATAGTTTCCCACCACTGTCAGTCTTTTACTTTTTATAGTATTATGGTGGATGTTCAAGGTCCACTATATGATTGAGAATATGTGATACTCAGATCTTTGTTTCTGTGAGAGATCACTCATTATTATTGACTCTAGTTCCATCCAGGTTGCTGCAAAATTCATGATTTTGTTCTTTTTTATGGCTGCATAGTATTCCACCATGTATATGTACTACATTTTTTTAATCCAGTCCTCTTTTGATGGACAGCATGGTTGGTTCCAGGTTCTTGCTATTGTGAACAGTGCTGCGATAAACATTCGTGTGCAGGTATCTTTTTGTTTGAGTGATTTGAGTTTTTCGGGGTATATTCCCAGTAGGGTGATCGCGGGGTCATATGGGAGGTTGATATTTAGAGATTTTAGGAATCGCCACACTGCTTTCTACAGAGGTTGCACTAGTTTACACTCCCACCAATAGTGTAGAAGTGTTCCCTTCTTGCCACACCCTCTCCAGCAACTGTTATTTTTTGAGTTATTGATAATTGCCATTCTGACTGGAGTTAGGTGGTATCTCAGTGTGGTTTTGATTTGCATCTCCCTGATGATTAGTGAGGTTGAACATTTCTTCATGTGTCTGTTGGCTGCTCGGTTGTCTTCCTTTGTGAAGTGTCTGTTCATATCTTTTGCCCATTTTATAATGGAGTTGTTTGTTTTTTTCTTTTCAGCACGTTTGAGTTCCTTGTAGATCAAATGAATACATTTTTAATGAAAATTGCAAGGTCTTTGTTTTTCTTTGCATGTGTTTATGTTTTTAATAATTTATATTTATGTTATATGTATATGATAGTTTTCATCCACAATATATAAAAGACTTCTAATTATTTGACTTGATAAAAATTAAGTGCTTCAATAAAAATACTTTGTCAAAAGTATAGTAATTAACTCAATCTTTTAATTTTATATGACAAACAAATATTTGACAGCTAAGTTGATTGCAAGTTTGGTGATAAAACAAAAGTGAACATGTCTTAAAAATTGTTAGCACACTTTTTTTATTTTTTGGCCCAGGTTTGTTCACCAGACAGGGTTATATTTATTATATCTTGTAAGTTTATAAAAATGAGTTATTATGGTTTTATTAAAACCAAATGTACATACTAGACTACATTGCAGTGTTCATTGTTTCCTGGATATTGAACACTAATATGCTACTTTTAGGGGTTTTCTTTAGCATAAAGATAACTTAAATAATAACCCTAGCCTTATATAATATTTGTTTTCATAGGTAACCTGGGTACAATTGTTAAAAAGTAAATTTTGGTCCTAAAGTAAAAGACTAATGGTTGATTGTTCATATATATACATTACATATATACAGATATATGAACAACCATTAAATTATAGAGTTTATGAAAGATGGGCCTTGCAAAGAGAGTTGTTTTTTTTGTGTGTGTGTGTTTTTTTGAGTTGGAGTCTCACTCTGTCGTCCAGACTGGAGTGCAGTGGCCGCTCCCTGCCACCGCATCCTCGACCCGCTGGGCTCCAGCGATCCTTCCACCTCAGCCTTCCAAGTAGCCGGAATTACAGGCATGCGCTACCACGCCCGGCTGATTTTTTTATTTTATTGTAGAGATGAGGTCTCGCTGCCCAGGCGGGTCTCGAACCCATGGGCTCAGGCAATCCACTCACCTCAGCCTCCCAAAGGCGCGGGATGACAGGCTGAGCCACCGAGCCCGGCTTTGCAAAGAGAGTTTTAGATGTGACTGCATTGGCTAGGAGTGATTAAATATTGTATAAATTTTACATAAAAATTAAGCATTGATGTCAGGGGTACTGTTACTGGACCAAAGTTGAATCTTTTATGTTTAAGATGAAAATATTTTCTTTAAAAATTTAATCTGCTCTTGGTAAAAAAAATAAAATAAAATAAATGGCAGGTAGTTTTAATTTTAATTCTGGAATCCATTTTTTTTTTCCTTTCTATTTTCAACCATCTTCTAAACTACAGCTTTTTTCTGTTTTAGTTTATACCTAATTTCAAGTTAAAAGTGTCGTTTTCTTCTTTTAAAGTGATAATTTTATTTCTGGAGGCAGAGTTTTCCTCTTAAAGTTTTTCAGATTCATATCTCAAGGGTTCAGCTTTTTACAGATTTTACTACACATAATTTGCAGTTTATCATCAATGCCTTCTGTTCTTTCATCTTTTTAACTAAAGTGGTGAGTTTCTCCCTCAACTTTTTTGTCAGTATCTCTAGCTTCTTTTCCCCACTTGTGATACTGCTATTGTGACCAGTCACTGATAATATTTTTCTTAAAGATCTATGAGAACACTGTTTTTTTCATTATAATTTGATTCTGTTCTCCTAGCTTTTCATGATGCATTTAAATCATTCTGTGTAACCAGGCAATTTCAATGTCTTTATTTTTTCTAAAAGCCATATATTCCCCTGCTCAAGGTACTAAATTTTTTGTGTACATTATTCATCTATAAAATGGTGTACACTCATAACCTCAGACAGACACTCTTCCAGTGTCTAATTGAATTCAAGTACCATTTCATGAGCGGTTCAACTTTCAGTTTATTCAAAAAGCCTTCTCATCAAAAGACGACAAGAGATTTGTGTGTTTATTTTAACTTTTACGTAACCAGACTACAAAAGAGACACCATTTGTTTCAAAACAGCTTTTTGTGGTTTGGGATGCCTTTACCAGGGTTTCAAGTATTCGGAAAAAAGTAACTCATCCTTAATGCAGGTCTAATTCTTTCTTTCTTTCTTTCTTTCTTTCTTTCTTTCTTTCTTTCTTTCTTTCTTTCTTCTTTTTTTTTTCACTCAACTATGCAAATGTTTTTATTTGATTTTGAAGTATTTCCAAATATTACTCTGGTTAAATAAATGACTGTAATTGATCAATAATAAATCATTCTTCTCTAATTAAATGCGTTACGTCTTTGATGACTTCCCCAAAATTAAATTCTTTTTTATTTTTATGTTTTTGGTTATCTCACTATATTTAGCAAATGATCACACTCACCCACGCCGAGGCTCCTGCCCTGCTCAAGCACCTGCCTCGAGAAGAGGCACAGGCTGAACAGGAAGGCTCAGCTTTCCTGGTGTGAGCCTCATTGGTTGCCACACACGCTGCTCCGTGTCTCCAGAGTCCACCTGCGTGGCGGGAGCCCTCCAGTGTTCGACAGGTTCCCGCAGGACTAGGACCCGGTGGGCTCCCAGCACAGACCCTGCTCCCAGCCACTGGCCCGAGCGCCCCTCCGTCTCCAGTGCCAGACCTCAGTCCCAGCCCTGCCGCCTGTCCCTGCTGGGCAGAAGCAACATGTATGAAAATACAGTAATCATTTCTTTACAAAGGTTAAGAAACAAGGTCGTCTTGTTGCTCTTTTACAAGCCGGGTGGGGGGAAAAAATGTCCCCGTTGGTTCCGGGGCCCAGGGCAGGGTCCTCTCGGCCACAGCCGCTCAGTAGAAGCGCTTGTTCCTCTCCTGCCGCTTCCGGAACACCAGGGTGCCCACCACCGCGAAGACGGTGATGCCCAGGAGCACACACAGCAGCATCAGGAACACCCGCCACCTCGTCAGGGGCCCATGGGGTCGTCCACGCTATCTTTGGGTGACTTGAGGAAATTGACGCGGGGCTCGATCGTGGTCCAGTCAATGGTTTCCTCATCCGGCGTGTGCTCCACCATCAGCTGGAACAGCTTCATGGAGATGATGTCATGATTGCCAGATAGATCGCCAGGGCCAGCCGAGGCTCCGAAGAGTAGCCGGTGGGCAGGTGCACGCCCGTGATGTCCATGCAATCCTTCCGCTCATTCCGATCCTCCAGGGCAGTCATCACTGTCAGCCGGCCCCGGGAGCAGCGCACAGCCAGGAAGGTGTCATGATCTCGGTTGCAGAAGTCAGCCGTGCAGCCCCCCAGCTCGAGCCAGCGCCTGTCCTTGCTGTGGTCGTAAGACAAGGAGCCACTGCTCACCACCACCGAGACGTCGGGGAGCAAGTCGTTGGGGTATGTGCCCAGGAAGATGGCTAAGCAGTGAAAGGTGTCTTTGCTTCCAAACACTGGCCCTGGCATGAGGCGGTCCGGTGTGTGCCACAAGGCGATGCCATCCCATGGGGGTTCTTCTTGTCGGCGCTGTGGACTTTGAAGTGCACGTGCGTCTCCCAGTTCTTGAGAAAGCAAGGCTGGCGGTTCCAAATGGAGGCCTCTTTGCTGCACTTGTCTTTTACAGGCTCGTAAGCATAGTGCTGTCCTGGAATTCCCAGAAGAGCGTGGAGTCGGAAACCACCCCTTGGTAGGGCTTGAGGAGTGAATGCTCTCGTTTGAGGTGCTCGCTGCTGCCATCGGTTATATCTGCCAGCCACCCTGCCCAGCAACCGAAGAAGTAGAGGTGTAGAGCCCAGGCCTTCCCAGGCACCACAGGCCCCAGCCCCGGCGCCAAGTCCAACCTTCTGCCTCCATTCTCCTCTCTTCTCCCCCAAATTAAATTCTAATTGAAGTCTTTTTCATCTAAAATCGACACTGGGATTTCTATTTGCGTCTCTGGGACTCCCCCAAAGAGGTATCTCTCGTTAGGCTTATTTGACATATTAGCTTGTATAAAAACGACTGTCAAATAATGATACTAAATATTATTTATATTTATGTTTACCAATAAATGTTTATTGAAGTAAATATTTTACAGATTACAAAAATATTTAAGGGTCTGTTGGTTCTAGTGTGATGCTATCAGTCATGATTCTGATTACCTTAAAATGCTGTATACAATATAAATAGCTAAATTTTATTGTTAACTGCTGATTTTCATCAGATTTTTTTTTTTTTTTTTTTTTTTTTTGAGTTGGAGTCTCACTCTGTCGCCCAGACTGGAGTGCAGTGGCCGCTTCCGGCCACAGTAGCCTCACCTCCTGGGCTCCAGCAATCCTTCCACTTCAGCCTTCCGAGTAGCCAGAATTACCGGCATGCGCTACCACGCCCGGCTGATTTTTTTTGATTTATTGTAGAGATGAGGTCTCGCTGCCCAGGCGGGTCTCGAACCCGCGGGCTCAGGCAATTCACTCACCTCAGCCTCCCAAAGGCGCGGGATTACAGGCTGAGCCACCGAGCCCGGCTTTTCATCAGATTTTAACCATGGTCATTCTAAATATTTAGAATGATGATGTGATGATTCTTCTCTAAAGTTTTCTATAATCAGTTTCATTAGCATGACTCTAAAAATTAATCTTAAACACAAGTTTCTAATAACCAAGATCAATGGACTAAATATACATTTTTATAATAAAGAAACTCAGAGTATAAAAAACTGTCAATAAAAATTTTAAAAAATCAATTACATGAGATTAAAAAACTGATAAATTAGTTTGTGACTTTTAATTTTTTATTCTTCATTTAAAGGTTTTGTTTTCCAAAGGTAAAGAAAGTTTCTCTCTTGAATGATCTAGTTTTACAGCAATTTAGTAAAATGTACTTTTATGAACAAAAATAGAAATATTTACCTATAGACCGAACTGGATCCTAATTTTTTCTAGATTTCTCCAATCCAGTCTTGTTTCATGGAATTACTAAGAACAAAAATTGTTCTTTTCTAAAACCCATAACCTGAAGCTACACAACTTGACATCAGTCTCAAAAGTCAAGTCTCCTGCTTAATGTTGAACAGAGAATTCACCAGACTGCTAGATGCCATATCAGAGACATTTGAACTACAGATTGCTGAGTTCATTTTGTAGACAGCTTTTCCCAACATTGTTGAAATAGGACTCTATATCATAATGAAACTCTGGCCCCAGCCATTTTTTTTTTTTTGACAGTAGCTGACATTTTGATTTTTAAAAAATTCACCTAGTAAGTAACTTCTGCAATAGTCCTAACAAAACTTTTTCTTCAAATGATATGAATCGGTCCTTTTATAGAATTGTCACTTTCTGCTTCATTTCCACTCGGTCACAAAATACTACTTAATGAGTACAACAGGTCTCACCCAGTTCCCTCACAGTATTTTGATTTCTTTAGCTGAATATCCTTAGGATTAGACTCTTGGTTTAAAAGCACTTTACAAAATAAATTTGGTATATTGTTGATGATATTTTGTATAGTCATCTTTTAAAAAATATATTATTTGGAGGAAAAATATTTTATTTTGTTTATTTGTAAAGATGTGGGATACAATTCTGGATTAGGTATACAAGTGGTCATGGTATAGGTAAAGTTCGGGCCTCCCTTTGGTCCCCACTTCACTTGGTTTGAGATAAGGTAGCCTTATTGATGTTGTGTACCCCTCCCTCCCCTGGCAGTGTCCCACTACTGCCAATCCCTTTCTTATTGTATTATGAAAAATGTTTAAGGTCTGCTTTTGAGTGGTACTCAGTTCTTTGTTTTTCTGATAGCTAACTGAGTATTACAGACTCTAAATCCATCTAAGTTGAGGTGAAGTCCATAATTTTGTTTTTCTTTATGGTTGCGTAATATTCCATCATGTATATGTACCACTTTTTTTTTAATCCAGTCCACTTTCAATGGGCAGCATGGTTGAGTCCATGTTTTTGCTATTGTGAATAATACTTCAGTAAACATGTATGTGCAGGTATCTTTTTTATAGAATGATTTGTGTTTCTCTAGGTATATTCCCAGAAGATGGATTGAAGGGTCATTGGAAGGTTGATTTTTAGATCTTTTAGGAATCGTCACACTGTTTTTCACAGAGGCTATACTAGTTTACACTCCCACCAACAGTGTAGAAGTGTTCCCTTTTTGCCACATCCTCTCCAGCATCTGTTATTTTTTGAGTAATTGATAATGGCCACCCTGACCGGAGTTAGGTGGTATCTCAGTGTGGTTTTAATTTGCATTTCTTTGAAGATTAGTGAGACTGAGTATTTTTCATGTATCTGTTGGCTGTTCACATGTCTTCTTTTGAGAAGTGTCTATTCATAACTTCTGCTCTTATTTTAACAGGACTTTGAGATTTTTCTTTTTGGCACACTGAGTTCTGTATAGATACTGGATGTTAGGCCTTTGTCAGCTATATAGTTGGCAAATATTTTTTTCCCATTCTGTGGGTTGTCTCCCTGATCTCTTGATGGTTTCTTTCACTTTACAGAAGCTTTTCAGTTTGATGAGGTCCCACTGGTCTATCTTATCTCTTATGGCATGGGCATTTGGAGTTTTTGATCAGTGTCTCCTCCCCTCCCCTCCCCTCCCCTCTCCTCTCCCTCGGTCGACCAGATGGAGCTACCTATTCCACTTTTCATAAGATTATCTCTTGCATTTTCTAAGGTTCTTATAGTTTGAGGCTTTACAGTTAGGCCATTGATCCATTTAGTGTTTAGTATGTAGAGTGATACATAGGGGTCCTGTTTCAATTTTTTTCTGCATGTGGTCAACCAGTTTTCCCAGCATCATTTACTGAATAGCTTTTCTCTCCAGTGGTTATTGGTGGAGGTTTAATCAAAGCTGAGTCGATTAAGAGATTGAGGGAAACCGGGCTCGGTGGCTCAGCCTGTCATCCCGCACCTTTGGGAGGCTGAGGTGAGTGGATTGCCTGAGCCCGCGGTTTCGAGACCCGCCTGGGCAGTGAGACCTCATCTCTACAATAAATCAAAAAATCAGCCGGGCGAGGTAGTGGGCGCCTGTAATTCCGGCTACTCTGAAGGCTGAGGCGGAAGGATCACCAGGAGCCCAGCAGGTCGAGGCTGCGGTGGCTGGGAGTGGCCACTGCACTCCAGTCTGGGCGACCGAGTGAGACTCCAACTCAAAAAAAAAAAAAAAAGAGATCGAGGTTTTGCTTCTGGAATCTCTATCCTGTTCTATTGGTCTATATGCCTGTTCTTGTACCAATACCAGACTGTTTTAGTTATTGTAGCCTTATAATAAAGCTTCAAGTATGGAAGTGTTGATTTTTGTATTTGGTAATAGAGTCAATGAGTCATGGGAAAAAAGTGCTTGGACACAAAACACCAGCTCCAAGAATGTAATTTTCAGCAAGCCCATCTGCTGAAACAACCAATGTAATTCTAAGATCAGTTTTACCTAGTAGCTGCTGAAACAGCATACTGTGACTTGAAGACTAGTTTTACCTACTGCTGTCTCTCACCAATCAGGGCTTATCAGCTCGCAAAACCTTCTCTAGGGCCAATGAGTTTTCTTTCAGTACAATATGCAGCATTTCCTTTTCTAATAAACCCCCAAATTTCTCTGGGTCCCATGGACCTATCACTGACCTCACCGGTTTGTGTTTTAGCTCCTAATTGCAATTCTTTAATTTTCAAATTAAGCATAGAATTTGGAGATTCATTTCTATATTTTATTTTACTTCAACCGCAATGATAAACTCTGAAACAATATTCGGGAAGTATCTTTTTGATAATAATGCTACGTCGATTTAGAAATGCATTTCGCTATGATATAAAATGTTTAACTTTTTTCTGTATCCACTTTGTTATTAATTTACAAGCATTTAAAAATCCTTTATCTAAGATTTATATTGGACATAATTTGGTGAGGAAAAAGCTCCAGTTTTTGCCGGGCTCGGTGGCTCAGCCTGTAATCCTGCGCCTTTGGGAGGTTGAGGTGAGTGGATCTCCTGGGCCTGTGGGTTCGAGACCCGCCTGGGCAGCGAGACCTCATCTCTACCATAAGTCAAAAAATCAGCCGGGCGTGGTAGCACATGCCTGTAGTTCCGGCTACTCGGAAGGCTGAGGCGGAAGGATCGCCGGAGCCCAGCAGGTCGAGGCTGTGGTGGCCAGGAGAGGCCACTGCACTCCAGTCTGGGCGACAGAGTGAGACTCCAACTCAAAAAAAAAAAAACCAAAAAACTCCAGTTTTTTCATTTGCATTGTGCTGACTCACATGGCAATTGAGTCATCCTATACACTGGTATAAAGTGTCAGACAAATTTATTGTCAAGACCAATACATACATGGATCATTATTTTTTTTTAAAGCATAAGTAGAAGTATTTGAAAAGGTAACAAGAAGATTACAACAAATCAATCTTTATGTTTATTACCCCAAATGAATTAAAATGTAAAACTAATTTCAATGTAATTATTTTACAAAAGATTTAATTACAGGCACAAGCTTTAGATTTGGGAAAGTAATTAAAGACAAAAATAGAAAATATACATAATTTATTTTGACAGTTTTCCAAGAAATATTACATTGCCCAGGAAATATATATTTTTATAAGAAATGAACTCGCTTTAGGATATAGAGTATCAACTCTCCACAACAGGCCAAACATTATGCAAATCACTAGACCTACAATCACGAAACTGGTCTCAAGAAGCAAAAGCTGAGGTTAAGATGTTCTACTGATTTTAGTACACACATTTTTCCAGTGAAGAAGCTATCAGCCAAACCAAGATTCCTTGTTGCTAAAGTTGTTGAGCTTTCCATAATGCTTAATGCCTGTTTTTAAAATTGTGAGATCAAAAATACAAATTTTTAGTCATTTTAATGTTACCTTGGTAAAAAATTAAACTTAATTTTTCTAAACATGTAAATGGAATCCCAGATACAGTGATGTATTAATATACTAAGGTAAATATTTAGGAGAAAATTGAACCACTAGTAATGAAATGAGCTGATTTTCTAAGAAAAGCAAGTTTGTAATTAAGGAGTTGTAAGCAGACACCCTCAAAACCACTACAACTTTGGAAAGCAATCAGGATTACATCTGTTAGGTAAGCTTTAAACTGCCTATAGCCTAAACACATAGATTCACTATTTATTTATTTGCGTGATCCTCAATGAAAGTCATTAGAAAAACTAGAAAAAGTATTTCAAAGATGACAATTAGTTGGTGAAGGTGAAGACTGCATGTGGTAATGCTTTGAAGTGCACACAGTGAATGGCTTAGTACTGTTTGATCTTCTTAATTATTTACAGTCATCTTTTTGGTAGGGCATAATAGAAAGTTCAGTCAAGCAACATCATCTTACACAACATATGTACATCATCTTACACAACATATGGAATATGTGCTGGTACTAACTTGTACCATCTCAAGTTCCAAGTGCCAAAGCATATGCACATTCATACAGGTGAATTTCCTTTTTAGAATAGTCTGCAAATGAGGTGAAAAAATGAAAAAGAAGAGGAAGCTTAAAAATAACAAAAATGTACATTCCAAATAAAAATTAGTATCTCTATGGGACTAGTAACAGTCTCAACAGTAGACAGGAGATGAAATACAGATGCTAAGAAGATGTCAACAAGGAAAGCACAGGACTCCAGATGTTCTTGCTATTAAAGTGCAGATTTAAGGGTCACTATATTCTGGTGACAAGTACATCTTGCATGTGGCTACTGGTACTGGCTAAAAGGAGGATACATATTAAGAAATCATCAGAAAAGACTGCATACCAGACATTTTTTCTGATATCAAGAGAATAGTTTAATTACAGTTATTTACAGGTGCTAATTTCTTCTGGAATAAGTTGTCACACTGGACCTCTTCCATTATTTAGATAATCCTAGCCATCCATTATTGCATAATCTATCTAAAAAAAATTAGACTATGAGTCTTGACTTTGCAGAACTGAGAGCACAATTATATGAATAGAATACTGATATTATATTTGTTTATGAGAATTGTTGAGTCTAATAACAAAAATCATATTTGGGAAAACCTAACTTCATAATTACACCCAGGTATATAGGCTGTTCATATAAATGAGTTAACAACCCAAACACAACCACAGCCACAACAGCAGCAATTCAAATTTCCTCAGTTCATAGGTATTTTTAGAATTTTTTTCAGTGTCTTTTAGGTGATCCCCCCAAGCTTGAGATCTCAGTTTATGTAAAGGTAGACAGCATACTCTCCTCTGCTCCACCTGTGTCCTGTCAGTCTTTTGGCCTCCACCTCCTCCCTATATGACTAAATACGTGCTTGGAATTTAAATGGACAGAGCTGGATCTTACTGATTAGAATATATCTCTCCTCTTACACTAAGCTAGACCAAAATAGTTCATCTTGGGTTCAATAATTAATAACAATGACCACTCTGTTTTTATTCAAGATTGATTTTGTTTGCCATGCAAATGAACACAAGTTATATTCCAGACGAACAGATATAAGTGAGTGGACATTTTTCATAGTGCCTCCTTGACTCTTCACAAGATGCAAAGTAAGTCCTGCCAACAGGTCCCTGTAGCCCCAAAAAAGCAAGTCTTTCAGGGAAGAGTGCTACACCGAGAATCTTACTAACTCTACCACATTAAACAGGACTTAGGGGTCTGATGACTACCATTTAAGCAAATTCCATGTTAGGTCATAGTAATGAACTTCTATTTCTAAACAAAACATTGAGTCCACACACAGACTTGGACAATATTTCCCACTTTACAACTATTTACTTGCCCAACTTAATCTCAAAGAATACATTATGAGTGATGTACAATATCATTGCTATAGGACACGGCTTTCTAGAGCCAGATGATTTGCGTCCGAAAATAAGAAGGATTTTTTTTTTCTTTTTTTGGTGAAACCATGCCTGTAGTCACCAGCATGTCCTCCGAATCACTATTCCTAGCTGAATATACTCAGGCTTTATATCTGTCAGTTCATTTTACTATATCTCCTCCTTCCTTTCCAGTGTCCTTCCATAGTATGAATCACTCTCATAAGAAGGGTTGTTCATAGCCCTACAAATAGAATTGGTTTGGGTTTTCACCCAGAAAGCTACTCCTCATGCATGAAAGTAAATTTTTTTTCTGCCATTTCTACATTTGACCAGATGTCAATTTTGATCATTTTCTAGTCTTAAATTGAGATCACTTCTGCTCTTTCAGTTTTGAACACAAGGTGCCTGATGGAGTGGAAGGTCTCAGAAATAAAACTGAAATGAAATACTATTAGATTTGTCTTGAAAATGTATTTATCAAAGTGAACAGCATTATGTACAAAAGCAGATAATACAATGTGAAGTATATAATATAGTACATTTTTGTAAAGTATGTGATGGTACATATATAATGCAATATAATATGATTCAGATTTTCTATTCCTTTAGAGAATAAAGAAAAAAAACGGTGAAAATGGAAATAAAACTGCATATTGAACATTCACAACGTTAAAGCAGAAAGGAAGCAAGAATCTTCCAACCCTTGTAGACAGAGGTGTCACTGTGAGTACACCATAAGGCTATGGTTCTGTGATGAAGTCAAGCTACACAGACCCCAAATCCCCAACAAGGAGGTTTACTAACAATCTAATTCTCTGTCAGTGAGTATAATACACTTCAAAACCAATTGTCAGGATTCTCTCTACCAAAGCACTCCTATAAATTCCTAAGCATGCAAGTACTGGGGTGTGCATAAACCTGTTTGATTTTAATTTCCACAGGGGAATTAAGAAAATGCAATGTAGAAATTCACTTTATAGTCAACATAGTATGACCTAAAGGATCAGGAGATTAATGAGTGTTATTGAATTAAGTTGAAAATGTTAGAGAAATATCTGTGTTGAAATATATTCAACTGCCTTTTCAAGAATGTTCCAGTTTCTTTAGTGATAATTTTAAAACAGTCATAGTTTTAGTTAAATGTTTCATCTGGAACTCACAACCTCCAGTGACCACTGCTATTTTATAGAATCAGACCAGTTTTGGGGTTTTTTTTTAATGTATGAGGAAGTGTGCCAATCAGTAAAACCATACCACAGTGACCACTTAGCTTTTAATTTAACCTATTTTAAGATTCTCAGAAAGTTTAAACCTCTCATCTCTGTCATTATGATGGATTTCTGTGCCATTGCTACAGGGCAGAATCGTTTGGAGGAGAGCTCTGAAGTGCACACTAAGGACAGAATTACCTGGTCTCTCGCTCTATTTTTCCTGATGTGTGTATTCTTTTCAAGGATACTACAAAAGTGATATTTCAAATCCCTCTAGCAACATCCACTGAACTCATCTTGGGGAAGGCAGAATATGGTAGCTTTATGAATATTCATAACAGCACATGGCCCATTATGATTCAATGTGCTGTGCAAAATACAGCTGCTGTGCTCCAAGCCCACCAGGAGAGCAGAGGGTACTCGTTTTAAGTGGTCCCCAAGGTCAAAACTAGTTAGCAATTTTATAGTTAGAGAATTATCCATCTCACCATACATATTAAAAGCAGAGTCTCCTTTAAAACATTCTGAAATTTATAAACTAGACTATCTATTTTCTACTAAAAGTAAACTCTTTGAAGACTGGTGAAAATAAAAATAAACTATAGGAAATTTAACTTTCTTATGTTTATTTTTCTACCCTATGTTTACTTCTGCTGGATATTTATTTTATGACAGGTTCAGTGATTTTAGAATAGAAAAGGTTCAATATGTCAGCAATCTATT
This sequence comes from Carlito syrichta, assembly GCF_000164805.1. Lineage (NCBI taxonomy): Eukaryota > Metazoa > Chordata > Mammalia > Primates > Tarsiidae > Carlito > Carlito syrichta. The sequence continues at coordinate 387,597 of NW_007254837.1, read as the reverse complement.
GTTAACAATGAAATCCAGTCACACATCAGGGTAGTGTTATTGAATGGAAATATTAAACTAAAAAGCAGACCATTTCTCCTTGCAGTTTACATTTTCACCCATGCTTGAGAATGTTACCTTTTTTTAAAAAATTTGGTACCAAATAATAATTGCTCATAACTGATATTTTAAAAAAAAACAGAATCAGAAGAATGATAATACAAGCCCAGACTAGAAGATACAACTAAATTATCATCATAGATTACAACAAAGAAGATATACAGGTAAAGTAAGTATCTGAAAAATATATGTAGTAAAGACTGGCTACCTGTTAGGGGGTGATAATATATAAAAAGGATAGAAGGGAAGGAAGAACAGGAAGATGAATGAAAAAGGAGTCACATTTTTCTGATTTTATGTGTTTGTATAGATTTGACCTTTAGAACTATAGTAACAGCTCACCTACTCAAAAAATAAATGAATAATTAAAATCAACCACAATGTGTGGAGAATATAAATTTGAATACAAATAGTAACAATTGAAACTAGCTGCATTGCAAATGAAAACTATAACCGCTTTTAGAAATTTGGGGAAGAAATGAACTAAGATCCTTAACTTTGGGAAGCAGTATTTTGACAGGATATTATGATGCTAAAGAAAACAAATCCTGTAAGTATCAAACTCTAGTTTGATTGTCTAGTTAGTAATGATGTTTCTCACAAGGGAATGTGTAGGTGTTTCTGAAACACTGTGTATATTAGAATTACACCAATAAGTGAATGCTTTGTAGATAACGCATGCTAAGTATCTCAATAGTGAAGAAAGAAGTTAAAGAAAAGGGAAAGTTAGAAGAAACCTTGTTCTGGTAGATTGGAACTCAAGGTATCAGTGTGAACACGTATATATGGAAATAAGTACAGTTGTTATCTGTGTGGAGTAATAGCTATACATATATCTCCTAGTTCTGTCTGATGAAAGTACCTAGGAGAGATGGCACCCCAGTAACAATGAGCACACAATACTGAGATCTTTGTTTCTAAGTACCATTCTCCAATTTAAAACATGCAAACCACAGCAACAAGATTTCTTGGAGAAGTGGTTGATCCAGAGCTAGGGCAAGGAAAATGCAAGATGAGCCTGGAAATTAAGGGAGTACTCATTAAAAAGTGAGGAAATATCTAAAGGATACAGGAGTCAACCTGATAGAGATTACAATGGCCAAATAAGACAGAATTTTAGCGATAAATAAATAATGACCTTTATATATAATAATTAGTATCAGATTGTATATAACTCATGAAATAAATGCCAATTAATTTATCACAATTTCAATAAATAATAGAATATGTAAATAAATAATTATTTCTACAGAATACTGTTAATTAGTAAATGAAGAAAGCATGAGGGAAATGCAAAAGTTATCATTAGGCAATCACCAAGGTAATCATTGTTCCCAGCAAAATCCACTGATGGATGCTAACGAGTGAATAGAAGTGTGAGGAGAAACAAGATATTTGAGTAGTCTCAAAGTCCCTCCCTCAAGATATTTATTAATTGCACAAGGATGAAAATAGTAACTTTATAATGGAGAGAAATAACAAACAAAACTGTAAGCAACATCACCAATAATAAAGTCCTAATACAATACACTGAAAAGGGAACACTTCTGGAAGTATTCTTACATTCTCACCCTCAATCATAAATGAATAAATCAAAACAAAAAACATAACCTCAATATTATCATGAGAAAACTTCAGAGAAGTCCAAATTAAGAGACAGTTTTCCAAAATAACTGACCAGTACTAATAAAATGAATCAAGTCATTAAAAGACAAAAATCAACAAACAAAATGTGAGATTCAGTCAAAAATTGGAGAAGACAAAAAAGACACAACTACAGTATGGCATGTTGATTTATATCCTGAAACAGAAAAAAAAAGCATTAGTGGAAACAGTGGTAACACTCAATGGATATTAGTTATACTAATTTAATTTTGCTACATGTATCATATCTAAGTTGCTCACATTAGGAGAGGCTAGATGAAAGGTACATGAATTCTCTTTACTAACTTTGTAACTTTTCTGTAAAAATAAAATAATTTAAAACTAATAAGCAAAAATAATAATATGAGGTATTTTTACTCCACATTTTGAGGATTTTAAAATTGAGTAAATAAAAGATAATGCAATTGCCCAGTTCAAACAGTTGTTCATCCATGATTTAAACACAAAAGACTGAATTCGGAAACCATTGTTTTAAGACATTCACACAATGTCTAGAACAATGTAGGTGCTCAATAAATATGAGGGCGTTTACAAATTAAAATACCCTAAACTCCATAGGTATTTTATATTAACTGGAAAAAGGTTTGCAATGCATGTCAGTGGCCACTCACAGTGTGTAGAAATGCGTGGGAGAATTTGTGGTGGTGCAAAATCACTTGAAGCATTGACACTTCATGGGAAAGAACCAAGAATACTAATAAACGTTCAGTGCAAAGAGGGATTTGCACCCTGGAGGGAGCTGTCAGATGCTAAAATCAGGAGTATAAAATTCTTATTCAATTTAGATACATGTTTTTAAAAAAGATTGTCAGTTATTTTAATGATCATTTAGGATTTTAGTAAAATAATAAGTAATACTTTTATTTGGTCCATATCCTCTTGTTAAAATCATATTTGTAGGACTGAATTAATCTAAGTATGTCTAATGATAGGAAAATGTTATTTTTTTTCATAATTTAGCACACTGAAAAATCACCATGCTACCCTGAGAACTATGTGCAAAAGAAGTCAAAGTGTGTTGGTGATTCAGATTGCTATCTTCATACAATCAGGTTTCTTTAGTAGGCATGCTGTCTGTGGGATTCACTGTCAGTTCCCATTAACAGTATCTCCTGTATTCCTTGTAGATGCTTCTTTCAGCAGTGATAACTTGTCTTGGCAGTCGTCCTATCAACAGCTAGTCCCACAGGATATATACTCTCCAATTCTAATGGCTTTCATTCAGAACAACTCTTAGTTTTAGCGTCCTATCCTATCCATAACGAATATAGCTTTCTCCAGCTATTGCTCTGGCAGCATGAGCAATATCCCCAGTGTCTGTCGCCTCCTTACTCGTGCCTAATTTCTTTCACAGTTAACCCTTGCTACTCAAAATGCAGTCTGTAGAACCTGTTACAAATGAAGAATCTCAGACCCTGCACCAGACCTACTGGATCAGAGGCTGCATTTTAACAAGATCCCTAGGTGATTCATTTGACTATTATCTTAAGATGCACTGACCTAGATGAATCAGTGTGGCGGTTTTCTTTCCATATTTAAAGGCCAGCTCAATCCGGGGTCCCTGAGGAATCTTCTGGTGATAGTTTGCTACAAAACTCTTCCACAAACTATACATAGTCTTTAGATTTGAAAGATATTCAATGCAAAATTCTAATAAATATAATTTGTATGTCTTTTAAAAGTTGCTTTATGGCTGTTATAGAAATATCCATAATTTCACTTCTTGTAAAATTCCGGAAAGATGCAATTACAAAATGTACATGCTTCCACGAGTCAATATTCTCTTTCACGGCCAGTACATAGGATTATTTAGATAGATGACATAAATATTCCTTTGAAAATATCTTCGAAGGCATCCCTATATATCTCATCCATTTCCTGGAAATATTTTAACATTTAATGGGCATTTGGAAAAGGTTTTTAAATGTATACCTCACTCAATTGTTAATTATTTTATATACATTTTTTCTTGCAGTTAGTCATAACTTTACTATCTTCTTAAAAAATCTTTTTAAATTATCTATAATAATTCACTCCCTTATTGTTAGCATTTTAAAAATCTTTAACTTTGTGACATTCAATTAATTCTATCCAACTGAAATAATGCTTAAGATTTGACCAGAAGAAATTTACACATCTGTGAAGAAGACATAAATATAAATACATAACTACATTAAATGTTAAAATTACATAGGCGTTTAAGAAAAAAATGAAACACATAGAAACACTTAGGCAGGTGTGCATTTATAAAAATTCCATGTGCTTTTTGTTCCTTTTTATTGTGATAAAATACATACATAAAATTTACTATCTTAAAAGTTTAAGTGTAAAATTTAAGGGTGCTAAACACATTCATGTGGTTGTACAACAGTCACGATCATTCAATCATACAACTCTTTTCATCTTGCAAAACCAAAATTATATACACATTATACAATTATTCTGCATTCTCTCCAGCTTTTAGAAGCAACCGTTTTACTTTAGTCCTCTATGATTTTGACTGAGTATCACAGACAAGTGGAATCACAAAGTTTTGTGCATGTGTATGATGGTCTTACTTCATTTAGCCTGATGTGTTCAAGATCCATCCATATTGTAGCATATCTCAGTATTTCTCTCCTTTTAAAAGCTAAATAATATTCCATTGTGTGTATGTATGTATATATATATACCGTTTTTGCTTTCTAATTATTCATCAATGGACCCTGGATTGCTTCCATGTTTTAGCTATTGTGAATCATGGTACTATAACATAGATATACAAATATCTCTTCCAGATCCTGCCTCAATTATTTGGGGTATACACCCAGAAGTAAAATGGCCAATTATTGTGAATATTTTTTTAAATTTTTTGAGGAATTGCCGTATGGTTATCCACAGGTGCTGCACTATTTTACATTCCCACCAACAGTGCACCAAAGTTCCAATTTCTCTGCATTCTTGTCAACATTTGTTCTTTTCTTTTTTTTTTTTCATTGATAGTAGCTATCCTCATGATGTGAGGTGATATCTTATTGTAGTTTTATTTGCATTTCTCTAATAATTAGTCACATCTAGCATCTTTTCATGTGCTTACTGGACATCTGTATTTCTTATTTTGGAGAAATGTCTATTCAAGTCTTTGGCCATTTTTGAATTGGGTTATTTTTCGTTGTGGTTGTCCTTTAAGAGTCTTTTATATATTTGGGATATTAGTTCATTATAAGATTTATGATTTGCAAGTATTTTTCTCTTACTTTGTGGGTTTTATTTTTACTCTGTTGATATTGTCTTTTGATATATTATTTTAAATATTTTTTCACAAAATACATTTGCCTATATTTTTTCTGTTATTTGTGCCTTTGGTGTCATAGTCAAGAAATCATTGTCAAATTCAATGTTAAAAAGTTTGCCCCCTGTATTTTCTTTAAAGGGTTTTTAGTTTGAGTTCCTACATTTAGGTCTTTGATTGATTTTAATTTTTGTATGTGATGTTAGGTAATGCTCCAATTCTATTTTTGTGCATGTCAATATCCAGGTTTTTTGGTACCATTTGTTTTTTGTGGGTTTTTTGTTTTTGTTTTTGTTTTGTTTTGTTTTTGTTTTTGTTTTTTAGAAAGCAGTATTTATTGAGCAGACAGAAAAGCTCCCACAGTGGAGGGGACCCAAAGGGGTTGCCCCTCTGGTACCATTTGTTAAAAAGATTATACTTTCCCCCATTGAATGGTCTTAGCACTCTTGTCAATAATCATTTGACTATTTAAACAAGAATTTATTTCTGGTTCTATATTTTATTCCATTGGTCTATATGACAGTATTTATGCCAGCAGCATACAACTTATTAGTGTGGCCTTGAAATCAGGAACTATGAGTTTTTCAGCTTTGTTCTTCTTCAAGATTGTTTTGCGGTCTTGTGAAATTTGAGGTCTTGTGAAATTCTAAAAAAAAATCACTAAAATTTGATAAAGATGTCATAGAATCTGTAGACCAATTTGACTAGTATTACCTTTACAACAGTATTGTCTTTCAATCCATGAACATGGGATGTCTTTCCATTTATTTATGTCTATTTAAACATCTTTCAGAAAAGTTATTTTATTTTTTTGCTGTACAAAACTATTTCTTTCTTGATTAAGTTAATTTCTAATGTTTTAATTATTTTGATACTATTATTAACAAAATTGTTTTTGCAACTTCCTCAGATTGTTCATTGTTAATGCATAAACTGCAATGATTTTTGTATGTTGGCTTGTATTCTGCTAATTTGCTATAAGTTTATTAGTGCCAACTATATTTGTGTTAAATCTCTAGGGTTTTCTACACATAAGATCATATTACCTGCAAATAGATATAATTTGACCTCTTTCCAATTTGGATTTTTTTACTTTTTTGTTTCCCTCTGGTTAGTACTTTAAATATTATGTTGAATAAAAAAGACAAAAGCAGGGATCCCTGCATTGTTACTGATCTAAAGGAAAAGTTTTTAGTCTTTCACCATTGAGTATGATATTTGCTGTGTTTTTGTTTTTTGTTTTTTGTTTTCCCCATATGGCTTTAATATGTTGAGGAAGATTTTTTTCTTGCTATTAGTTTGTTGAGTGTTTTTATTATGAAAGAATGTTTCAAGTCAGTCTTTTTTTCCTTCATTAATTGTGATAACCATTTTGGGGGGTTATTCTTCTAATCTGTTGCATTATTTTAATTGATTTGATATGTTGAAGCATCCTTGTATCCCAGAAATAAATCTTACTTGGCCATGGTGTATGTTTCTAATATTTTTCTGAATTTATTATGCTAGTATTTGGTTGTAGATTTTTATATCAGTGTTCATAAGGGATACTGGCTATAGTTTTTGTTTCTTGTAGTATTTTTGTCTGGCTTTGTTGTCAAGGTAATGATGACAACATAGAATGACTTAAGAAGAGGTCTTCCCTCTTCTACTTTTTGGAAATGTTCAAGAAGTATTGGCATTACTTCTTCCTTAAATGTGTGGTAGAATTCACTGTGAAGCCATTGTATCTGGGGCTTTTTTGTTGTTGTTAAAAGTTTTTTGACTTTTGATTTAATCTCATACTAGTTTTAACTCCATTAGATTTTCTATATCTTTGTGATTTTGTGTTGGTAGAATATATATTTTTAGGAATGTGTCCATTTCATCAATTTTATCCAATTATTGACTTACAATTGCTTATATGTCTTTTATAATTATTTTAATATATTTATGGAGAATTGATAGTATTGTCCCTACTTTCAATTCTGATTTTAGTCATTTGAGTCTTCTCTCTTTTTTCTTACTCCATCTATCTGCTTGCCAATTTTGTTAATATTTTTAAATAGCAAACATTTGTTTTTTTCTCTATAATTTTTCTATTCTCTATTTTGTTTACCTCTGCTCTATTTCTTCTTCTCACTTTTTTCTCCCAACTTTATGTTTAACTTGTTCTCTTTTAAAAAATGACTTAAGTTGTAAAGTTGTGTTATTGGTTTGATATGTGTCTTGCTTGTAATGAAACCATTTACGGCCATAAATTCCCCCCTTAGTGCTGGTTTTGTGTTTCATTTGATTTGTCGTGTTTTTATTTGTTCATCTATAAGCATTTTTAAAAATTTTTCTTGTGGTTTCATCTTTGATGCAGTTTGTTCAAGAATGGGTTGTTTAAGTTTTACAAATTTGTGAAATTTTCAGTTTTATTTTTATTGTTGATCTCTAACTTTATCTCGTTGTGATTAGATAACATACTTTTTATGGTATCTATTTCTAAAACTATATTGAGATTTAATTTATGAGAAAGCATATAGTCTATGCTTTAAAAATTTACACATGCATCTCAGAAGAATACATATTTTCCGGCTGTTGGGTAGGGTGTTCTGTATATTTTTGTTACATCTAATTGGTTTATTGTGCTTTTTAAATTCCATCGCTTCTTATTTATTTTCTCTCTGATTGTTTTACTCATTATTAGAAAGTAAGATACTGATAAATTCAATTATTATTGTAGAACTATTTATTTGTTACTTTATTTCTGTCCATATTTGCTTTATATGTTTTGATGGTCTGTTATTAGGCACACAAATGTTTATAGTGTTTATATATCTTCCCATGTTAGAGTTTTATTAACATATAGTGCAATTTTTTCTTACAGTAATTTTTTATAATGCATTTTTGGTGATCATCTGCATAAAATATTCTTTTCTAACCTTTCAATTTCAACCTGTTTGTGTCTTTGGGTAAGTCTCTTGCAGACAGTATATAATTGTATCTTTTTAAAACATTTAAATTTAAAGTCATGTGTGATAATGAGGAACTATATGCTATTTTGTGTTCGTAGAATATATATATATTGCCTTTTGTCTATTATTGTCTGAATTAATATCTTTTTTGTGTTTAGTTGATTTTTTTGAAATGAAACATTTAAATTTGTGTCCAATTTCCTGTTGTGTATATTATTTAGCTGTTTTCTTTGTGGTTTTCAAAATATGAGTTACAACACAATGTTACATAAATACTCATTTTAAAGTACTATTTTAAATTATGTTGATTTTTAAACCATGTAGAAAACAAAAAGTGGATTTACATACCACTGTTACAATAATACTAGCTTTTATAACTGCTCACAAATTTGTCTTTACTGAGATCTTTATTTTTTCATATGACTTCAAGTTATTGCCTAGTTTCTTTTATTTTACCCTGCTAAACTCCCTTGAGCATTTCTTGCAGGGAAAATCTAGTGGTAGTGAACATTCTAAGCTTTTATTTATCTGTGAATGTCTTAATTTCTCACTTACATCTGAAGCACAGTCTGTTGAATATAAGATTTTTGGTTGATAAGTTTTAGTTTGCTTGTTTGTTTTTCACAATTAGACACTATCTGACCGTGACTTCTGATTTCCAACATTTTTGATGAGAAATCTATTGGCAATCTTATTTCACTAAGTTATTGAGCTTCCTATGTGTTTATAATAAGTCTCTCATCAAAATGTGAAAATTTGGGGATATCATGTCTTTAAATATTTTCTCTGCTCATTTTCTTTCTCTTTCTTCTAGGACTCCCACAATGCATGTATTGCTATGATTGATAGTGTTCTACAAGTCACTCACTTATCCTTAATCTTTTTTCTTTCTTTTCTTCAGACTGAATATTTTGTATTGTCCTGTCTTCTTTGCTGATTCTTTCTTCTGCCTACTCAAATCTTTCTTTGAATCGATCTAACAATTTTTCCATTTCAGTTACCATACTTTTTTTCTCCAGAATTTCTGTTTGGTTTCTTTTTAGGTTTTTTTCCCCCTAACTTTTTATTATTATTTCCATTTTGTGAAAACATTGTTTATTTGATTTTCTTCATGTCTTCCTTTAATTATCTAAATATATTTAAGATAATTATTTTGAAACCTTTGCCTAGTAGATCTGCCATCCAATTCCTTTCAGGAAGTATTCCATTTGCTGTCTTTTGAATAGGCTACATTTTTCTGTTTATTTGCATGCTTTGAGTTTTTGTTGCTGTTGTTAAAAACTGGACATTTGAATTCTATCAATGTACAGATTTTGAAATCAGTTTCTCTCCCTTCTTCAGGGTTTGCTGATTTTTGTTTGTGTTGTTGTTTGTTTGTTGTTGTTTTGTTGTTGTAGGCTGTCTGTTTTCAGTGAGGTGTAAACTTTTCAGTGAAGTGTAAACTTAAGGTCATCTGAAGACTTTTCTGAGTCTGTGTTTTTCCCTGGGTATGCATGATGACTTCCTAATATTTCTCATATTTGAGGTTGTTTTGCATATTCCAATTTTCAATGCCTGGCTCCCAAAAATAAAGGGGAGAGAGAGAGAGAGAGAGAGAGAAATATAAAGGAGGTAGGAGGAATATATTGGCCCTTTACATTACATGGAAGTCACATCAGCCAGAGAGGGAGGAGTTTTCAACTATCAGGGAAGGTGTAAAAAGAGTGTTCATTGCCTCTTTGTCTGCATTTTTGTGATCAGAAGCAATAATCAGCAAACAAAGAACAAGTATTTTATATTTGAAAGACAGAACTCTTATGCCTACTCTGGCTCCCTCAAGCAGTGTGCAAACTGCTTTAGGAACACACAGAACCCTGTTATGGGCTGAAAGATGGGCGATAGGTAGCTGCTACTGTGCTAAGAGCTGTGATTGACAAAAATTAAGCAATTCACCATCTAAACAGTGGTGTTGAAGTTGAAAGTCTTTAATAGACTCCATACTTCCAAAGTAGTAACAGAGAGATTCTGACAGTGCAATTATGCTCTAAGTGCTGAGCTTAGAGTTATAGAGTTTTCTACTCTGCCATCTTCATAGAATCCTCTCAGGTGTTTTAATATAAAAGACTCCTAGAGAAAGTTACACCATATTGTAAAAATTTGTAAATAGACTTTCAGTAAAAATGGTAATCCCCTCAAGTCAGATCTTACTGATGGAATGCCATTATCTGAGAGAAAATTGAGCACATGGCAAAGGTATGTCATCTCTTTTCTGAAAAATGTATAACATACTTCAATATTACTTTGAATCAAATGAAATATTAAAACACAAATAGTCTAATATGGGACATTTCATATGGGCCAAAATATTTCATAAATGCTACTTTAAAACTTAAGTAAAAAATCAGAACATATTTGCACTCAATTCAAACCAAGTTTTCACTTAAATTTTATTTTATTATTATTATTATAAAGATGAGGGGTACAATTCAGGGTTAGGTATACAAACGTTGATTATGCAGCTACCCTTGTTGAAGAAATGTGCCCCTTCCTCCCCTAGCAGTTCCCTTCAACTGCCAATCCTACTCCCCCTCCCCTGACAGTTTCCTACTACTGCTAATCCCTTTCATTATAATTATTCAAGGTCCGCTTATGAGTGAGAAAATATGGTTCTCACAGAAACAAATATGTTTCTGTGATAGATCACTGAGTATGATCGACTCCAAATACATTCAAGGTGCTGCAAAGTCCATGTTTGTCCATGTTTATGGCTTCATAATATTCTATTGTGTATATGTACCACATGTTTTACCAGTTCATCTTTGATGGGCAACATAGTTGGTTCCATGTTTTTGCTATTATGAATAGAGCAGCAACAAACATAAGCGTGCAGGTATTTTTTGTATTTGTAAAATGATTTGAGTTCCTCCAGGTATATTCCCAAGTGTGGAATTGCAAGGTCATGTGGAAGGTCAATTTCTAATTCTTTCAGAAATCGCCACACTGTCTTCCAAAGAGATTGCACTAGTTTACGTCACCACCAGCAGTGTAGAAACGTTCCTTTTTCTACACATCCTCACCGGCATCTGTTGCTGTTTGTTTTATTAATGATGACCATTCTAACTGGGGTTAGGTGGTATCTCAGTGTGGTTTTGATTTGCATTTCTATGATGATGAGTGAGGTTGAGCACATTTTCATGTGTCTGGTGGCCGCCTGTATATCTTCTTTTGAGAAGTGTCTATTCATGTCTTTTGCCCACTTTTGAATGAGGCTATTTGTTTTTTTCCTTTCAGCATTTGTGTTCCTTATAGACCTTAGATGTTAGGCCTTTGTCAGATATACAGTTGGCAAATATTTTTTTCCCATTCTGTGGGCTGGCTCTCTTGATGGTTTCTTTGGTTTTGCAGAAGCTTGTCAGTTTGATGAGGACCTACTTGTCTATCTTTGTTTTTATGGTATTGGCACTTAGAGTTCTGATCAGGAATTGGTTGCCACTTCCAATTTCCATAAGGGTGTCTCCTGCTTTTTCTAAGATTCTTATAATCTGAAGTTTTTTGTTTAGGTCTTTGATCCATTTAGAGTTAATTTTTGTGTAAGGTGATAGGTAGAGGTCCTGTATTAATCTTCTGCATGTGATCAGCCAGTTTTCCCAGCACCATTTACTGAGTAGGGTCTCCTCTCCCCAGTGGTTGTTGTTGGAAGCTTTGTCAAAGTTGAGTTGGTTGAGAAATTCGGGTTTTGCTTCCAGAATCTCTATCTTGTTCCATTGGTCTATATGCCTATTCTTGTACCAACTCCAGCCTTATAGTAATGTTTGAAGTCTGGAAGTATAATAACTTCTGCTTTGTTTATTTTGCTAAGGATTATGTTAGCTATTCGTGATCATTTATGTTTCCATATGAATTTCTGTATTGTCATTTTCAGGTCTGAGAAGAATGGCGTTGGTAATTTAATGAGTGTTGCATTGAATCTGTAGATAGACTTTGGTAGGATGGGCATCTTTTTAAAAAAATTATGAAGATATGGGCTGCAGTTCAGGGTTAGGTATATTAATGCTGATTATGCAGGCACCCTTGTTGATAAGGTATGCCCCTCCCTCCCCTAGCAGTTTCCCTTAACTGCCAATCCCACCCCCTCCCCTGACGGTTTCCCACTACTCCCAATCCCTTTCTTACAGTATTATAATTGTTCCAGGTCTGCTTATGAGTGAGAACATATGGTACTCTGTTCTTTGTTTCTGTGATAGATCACTGAGTATGGTCGATTCCAAATCCATCCAAGTTGCTGCTAAGTCCAGTCTATATGCTTGTCTTTCTTTGTGGCTGCATAATATTCCCTTGTGGATATGTACCACATTTTTTTTTCTATCCACTCCAGCTTCGATGGGCAACATGGTTGGTTCCATGCTTTTGCTATTGTGAATAGAGCTGCAACAGCCATGCGTGTGCAGGTATCTTTTTTGTAGAATGATATGAGTATATTCCCAGTAGGGGAATTGCTGGGTCATATGGAAGGTCAATTTCTAGTTCTTTCAGAAATTGACACACTGCCTTCCAAAGAAGTTGCACTAGTTTTCATTCCTACCAGCAGTGTAGAAGAGTTCCTTTTTCTTCGCATACTAGTCAGCATTTGTTGTTGTTTGGTTTATTAATGATAGCCATTCTTACTGAAGTTAGGTGGTATCTCAATATGGTTTTGATTTGCATTTCTCTGATGATAAGTGAGACTGGGCACTTTTTCATGTGTCTGTTAGCTGCCTGTATATCTTCTTTTGGCAAGTGTCTATTCATGTCTTTTGTCAACTTTTTGATGGGGTTGTTTGTTTTTTTCCTTTGACGCATTTGAGTTCCTTGTAGATCCTAGATGTTAGGCCTTTGTCAGGTATACAGTTTGCAAATATTTTTTCCCAATCTGTGGGGGCTGTCTCCCTGCTCTCTTGGTGGTTTCTTTTGCTTTTCAGAAGCTCATTGGTTTGATGAGGTCCCACCTGTCTATTTTATTATTTAAGCTGTTGGCCCTTAGAGTTCTGAATAGGAATTGGCTGCGAGCTCCAATTTCCATAAGGGTGTCTCCTGTGTTTTCTAAGATTCTTATAGTTTGGGGTCTTATGTTTATGTCTTTGATCCATTTAGAGTTAATTTTTGTGTGTGGTGATAGGTAAACAACCTGTTTCAATCTTCTGCATATGGTCAGTCAGTTTTTCCAGCAACATTTACTGAATAGGTTCCCCTCTCCCCAATAGTTGTAGTTGGAGCTTTGTCAAAGATGAGTTGGTTGAGGAATTGAGAGTTTGCTTCTGGAATCTCTACCCTGTTCCATTGGTCTATGTGCCTGTTCTTGTACCAATACCAGGATGTTATGATTACTGTAGCCTTATAATAAAGTTTGAAGTCTAGAAGAGTGGTACCTCTGCTTTGTTTCTTTTGCTAAAGATTGTTTTGACTATTTGTGGTCATTTATGTTTTCATATGAATTTCCTTATGCCATTTCCAAGTCTGAGAAGAATGATGTTGGTAACTTAATGGGTATTGCATTGAATCTGTAGATTGCCTTTGGTAGGATGGACATCTTAACAATGTTGATTCTTCCTATCCATGAGCATGGAATATTTGTCCATTTGTTTGTGTCTTCTTGGATTTCTTTGGTCAGTGTTTTGTAGTTCTCATTGTAAATGGCTTTCAATTCTCTGGTTAGGAAGATGCAAAGGTATTTCATTTTTTTGGTGGCTATAATGAATGGAATTGTGCTTTTTATTTGGGTGTCTGCGTGCTTGTTGTTGGTGTATAGGGATGCAACTGTTGTTTGCACATTTATTTTGTACACTGAGACTTTGTCAAAGTCCTTTATCAGTGCAAGCAGGTTTTTGACAATTTCTCTTGAATTTTCAAGGTATAGGATCATATCATCCGCAAAGAGGGATAACTTGACTTCCTCTTTACTATTTGGATATCCTTGATTTCCTTCTCTTGTCTAACTGCCCTAGATAGGACTTCCAAAACAATGTTGAACAAGAGGGGTGAGCATGGGCAACCTTGTCTTATTCCAGTTTTCAGGAGAAATATTTCCAGTTTCTGTTCATTAAGCAATATGTTAGTTGTGGGTTTATTGTAGATGGCACTTATTATTTGGAGGTATGTTCCTTCTATACCTAGGTGTTTGAGGGTTTTTATCAAGAAGCGATGCTGGATTTTATCAAAAGCTTTTTCTGCATCTAATGATATAATCATGTGGTTCTAGTTTTTACATCTGTTGATGTATTCAATTAAAATTATAGTCTTGTGGATGTTGAACCAGCCCGGCGTTCTGGGGGTCAAGCCTACTTGGTCATGGTGGATGTTTTTTGAGATGTGTTTTTGGATCTGATTTGCTAGAATCTTATTGAGGATTTTTGCTTCTATGTTCATAATGAATATTGGCCTGTAGTTCTCTTTCTTCTGTTGGATCTTTAACAGGTTTGGGTATCAATGTGATGTTAGCTTCATAAATTGATTTGTGGAGAATTCCATCTTTCTCAATTGCCTGAAATGCTTTCAATGGGATTAGTATTAGCTCCTCCTTGTATGTTTTGTATAATTCTGCTGGAAAGTCATTTGGTCCAGGGTTTTGTTTGTTTGTTTTGTTTTGTTTGTTTATTTATTTGTTTTTGTAGGTAGTTTTTGTTTGACGGAGTCAAATTCCTGGCTTGTTACTTTTCTATTGTCTCAGTGTCTTCTTGTTTCCACCTGGGGAGGTTGTGTGATGTCAGAAAGTTCTCCATTTCATTTAGGTTATCAAGTTGTTTTCCATATAGTTGTACATAGCAATCACGAATAATCTTTTGTACATCTTCGGGGTCAGTTGTGATTTTATCTTTTGTATTTCTGATTGTGTTGATTTGGGTTTTTTCTCTCTTTTTCTTGGTGATTCTGGTTATAGGTCCATCAATCTTGTTAATTCTTTCATAGAACCAGTTTTTTGTTTTGTTGATGTTTTCTATATTTTTGTCTTCTGTGTCCCATATTTGAGCTCTTATTTTGGTGATTTGGATTCTTCTGATAAAGTTGTGGTTTTGGTGGTCTTCTCTTTCTTTTCAAATCCTTAGGTGATTTATTATGCTCTCCACTTGTGATCCTTCTGTTTTCTTGGTGTGTACTTGTAGAGATATAAACTCCCTTCTTAGAACTGTTTTCATGGCATCCCAGAGATTTTAGTAAGATGTTTCTTGACTTTCACTTGTTTCCAGGAAACTTTTAATTTCTGCTTTGATTTCAGTTTAACCCAGTTGTTGTTCAACATCATGCTGTTTAGTGTCCATGTTTTTGTGGGCTTTGGGGCAATTTTGTTGGTGTTGATAGTTGTTTTTATTCCACTGTGGTCTGAGAATGTGCATGGCAGGATTTCAATCTTATGGAATTTGTTTGTGATTGATTTATGGCCAAGGGTGTGATCGATCTTGGAGTACATTCCATGTGGTGATGAGTAGAATTTATATTCTGTCATTGTTGGGTGGACTAATCTGTAGGTATCTATTAAGTCCATTTGGTTGAGTGTTAAGTTTAGGTTTGGGATCTCCTTGTTGATTTTTTTTACTTCAATGACCTATCTAGGGTTGTTAGTTGGGTATTCGGTTCCCTCCTATAATAGTGTTAGAATCAATATCTTTTTTAGTTTACTTAGTAGTTTTTTTATAAATGGTGGTACTCCTGTATTGGGTGCATATATGTTTAGGATGGATATTTCTTGTTGATGGCTTGAACCTTTTATCATTATAGTGTCCTATTGCATCATTTTTAATTTTTGATAGCTTAAAGGTTGTTTTGTCTGATATTAAGATCATGACTCCTGCCTTCTTTTTGATTCATTTGCCTGAAAACTCATTTTACACCCTTTAACTTTGAGTCTGTGTGTAGTCCTTGTGTTGAGCTGAGTTTCCTGGATGCAGCAAATAATTGGGTCATGGTTTCTTATTCAGTTTGTTAGTCTGTGTCTTTTCAGTGTTGCATTTAATTCATTCACATTCAGGCTCATTATTGAATTGTGATTGTTTATACATGTCATGGGTTCTTATAAATATTTTTCTTCGTTTGCTTGTTTTCTTTTGGCTTTGGGGTTGATGTATGTGTGCGTTTTCAAGTTTCTTGTTGTGCTGTATTCTCTATTGATTCTGTGTTCTGCTGTTCTCTCGGGAAGTGTGTGGTCATTCTTTTTCTTTTCTTTTCTTTTTTATCTTTCTTCTGTGCTTAATACCTTTATAAGTGTTTCCTGTAGAGCTGGTCTGGAAGCTGCATAATTCTCTTAGGGATTGGATGCCTGGGAATGATTTTAATTCTCCATCACTGATGAAGTTGAGCAGGACTGGATATTAAATTCTTGGTTTAGATTGTTTATCTTTGAGGACTTTGAAATTAGGGCTCCAGTCCCTCCTTGCTTGTAGTTTTTCTGTTGATAGATCTGCTGCTCTTCTGGTTGGTTTTCCCCAGTAGGTAGTTTGATCTTTCTCTCCTACTGTCTTTAGGATTTTTTCTTTTGCTCCTACTTTGTGTAGGCAAATTACTATGTGTCTAGGAGTTGTTCTTCTCATTTGATGTCTTGTGGGGGTTCTCTGTATCTCCTGAGCTTGGCTGGTCACATCTCTGATGAGATAGGGAAAGTTCTATTAGGTTACTTCCTGGAATACTTGCTGTAAATTGTTCTCTATTTCCTTTTCTTCTTCTGGGATACCAGTCAGGCATAGGTTCGGCCTCTTGATATAATCACACATCTCTTGTAGGTTTTGTTTTTCCTTTCTGAGTCTTCTTTCTGTGTTTTTTTACTGATCTTGTTAATTCCATGTTCTGGTCTTCAAGTTCTGAGATTCTTTCTTCAGCTAGATTAATTCTGCTTTCCATCCTTGTCATCTTATTTTTTATTGCCAGAATCTCTGTTACAAGTTATTTCAGTGTTGCATCTTGTCTTTATTGAGTCTTATTCACTCTTTCCATCCTTTCCCTAATCCTGTCATATTCTGGGGCCAGTTGTTGGTGATTTCCATTGTTTGGGCTCAAGATTTTTCAGGAGTTTTGTCTTTGGTACACTTGAAAATGCCTGGTCTTCCTTTAGTTTTTCCTCGTTTGTGACAGATCTCTTGTTTTTCTCTTACTTCTGTTATTCAGTGACAGTGGGAAAGGCTTTCCCTTCTGATATTTTCAACTCTCTGTTCTTCTCTGATCCATGTTCTGGATTTGTTCTATTTTGAAGTAGGACAGTGGATGGGAAGCTTTACTATGTCCTGTAGTTTTTAAACACCGAATAAGGTAGAAGATGGAGCTCTAGGATTCAGAAACTACTTGCAAATTACAATGTTTATCTATTGTGTATGTGTCCCCTGAAACCTATTCCCCACCACCACTCTGTATGATGATGCAAAGCAGAAACGAATGCTAAAAATAACCGAACAAAAGAGCAAAAATAAACCAACAACAAAAATAAAAGTGAAAGATGAACACTCAATCATTCACATACACACATAAACAGAAAACAATAAATAAATGAAGAAAGAATCCAAAAAAGAAAAAAGAAAAAATTTTAGGGGGATACAGATCAAACCTTCATATACATATTCATGCACAAAGGAAAAATATTTTAAAAATAGATGAACTATCAAACAGGCAAAATTTTTAAAAAATTAAAAATTAGAAAAAGCATAAAATCTGTCCTTTTTTGGCAAGCTCTGTAATTGTTCCTCTAATCAGATCTCTCCTGCAGAGCCACCTCTTTCACTCTCTCCTCAGTATCTGGAGCAGGGAAGGAGGCAGGGTAGTGGAGGTGGGTGGGGCTAAAGTCCTCCCTTCCCACTCTGGTATGGTCAGGGAGATCTCCTCTGGTGGGGAGTTGAGGAATTGTCTCTTTCCCAGGGATGTATTCATGGGGGTTCCCCAGTCAGGCCTATCATGGAATGAAGTTCTTCTACCGAGACTGATGTCCAGGCTCCACCTGGGTTTGTCCCTCTCAACTGTGACCCAGCTGTGTGGGTCTGATAGTTCAGAGGACTTCTGAGGAGGAGAGGGTTTGGGTTAACCCCAGACTCACCAGTGATCTCTTTGGAGTCCTTTCTTGTCCTTTTCTGGCCACATCCTTTGTCCCAAGGCTGGATCAGGGTAGGGGTGGGGGCCTGGGACACAGCACTCATCAGGTCCCTCCAAAGTTTGTGCTTTCAGGATATTCCCTTTGGATCATGATCAGTTCCTGAGTAGTTGATCTGCCAGTCACAGAGATCAGGTCTCTTGCTCTGTGGTGAGCAAGTCAGAGCACTTTCTTGCCCTGCCTTCAAGATGGTGCTGGGGTGCATCTCTTGTGCTCTTCCGTGGGACTTTCCTCTGGACTCCCTCTGCAGCTCCTGCTGCCAGTGCCCTGACAGGTGCTGAAATGGTGAGGCAAAGCCTGGAGCCAGCAGTTTCTTCTGTTGCAGTTATAAGGCAGAGCCTGGGATGATAGTCTCTCCCCACTGCTTCTCTTCACAGGAAAACTTTTGTCCATTAAAAAAAAAATTGGTGCTCAGCTTCTGCAACCTGGAAAGACCTAGGGACCAAGCAGAGAAGCTGCAGCCTCACCTGCTACACTAGGGTCCTGGCCACTTGCTCACAATCCCCCACTTAGTCAGTCTCTCCCAGCATTTTCTTCCCAGGAAGGGTTTTGTTGTTGTTTTTTTTTCAATGGCACTCAGCTTCTGCATCCCAGGAATCACTAGGGTCCAAGTCGAGCAGCTGTGACTCTAGCCACTGCACCAGTAGAGCCCTGGCCACTAGCTCCCCAGCCCTCACTCGTCAGCTACTCACATGCTCACTCACTCACCAGCACATACACAAAATTTTCCATACACTCACTCACATCAGGGCTCACATAGTTTAACTGACTTGGCCGCCATCCTCTTACTTAAATTTTTTAAAGAGCTGGTACATCACACATGAGTTTTGATTGCGGAGAAAACTATATAGTTATCCTGGCTCTAGTATTTTCTAGCCATATTACATTACATAATTTGTTTTATATCTCTGTTTCTGTTTATCAGTAAAATAGAGATAGTTTAATGCATCTGTATTGGGTTATTGGCATCAGTAATAATCTACTTTATTCAATAAATTCTTCAAATAAATTAAAATAGAAATCATACTTAAATCACCAGTCTTATCTTTAAAACACAAAGGCTTACACCTGTAATCCCAGCACAAGGGAACTTGGGAAGCCAAGGTGGGAAGATCATTTGAGCTCAGGATTTGGGGGCAGCTTGGGCAACACAGCAATACCTCTTTTCTAAATAAAAAAAAAAAATTAGCTGGTCATGGTGGTACATGCCTGTAGTCAACGTTTATGATATGGTTGACTTTAATCTGTCTTAAATATCTTGTTCCAGTAATAAGTAGATGCTACTTATTCAGTAATTTTTGAGTGCACTCTCAAAATTTTTATTGAATACCCCTTTTTATAATGGATTATGATTATTATTTCATATACTAATCTTTCCTTCTAGTTACAGATAAACTGTAGATCATAACAGCTCAAGTGATTTTTTTCAAGTAAATGCAGATTTTAGAGAAAAATATAGAAACTAGGTCTTCTTACTCTTTTAACTCAGGAACTTTTCATACTTAACAATTTTTAAAGTAAATTAAAATACAACAAGCATATTGGTTCAAATAACCCCCAAAATTCAGTTTTCCCTAATGTGACTATACATAGATAAAATAATTGGTATTATGCTTAGCATATATAGGTTTTTTATATATAGTGGCTTTGTGTACAATCCATTGCCATCCTAATAAACCTATTATTGCCCTGTGTTATTTCCACTACAGTAAACTTTTCACTGGTTCCCTTGCATTCCTGCAGCATGCTTTTCCCCAGTTAGTTCTCCACACAATAGCTGGAGTGATTGATCATTTCAAAATTGGAATCTAAGAAGTCACCACTACCACATTATCTACAACCCCTCCATCTTTTGCTTTAAACCTTTCAATGCCTTTCTGTTATTCTTAGGGAAAGACAAAACTCTTTATGATGGCTATTAACGTCTGCCACCTTACCACTGTCTACTCACAAAGTTTCTCAACCTCAGCACTACTGACATTTCAAGGTGAATAATTCTTTGTTGTGGAGGGTGTTTGCATTTTTCTACTTAACTTTTACCCTTTCTTAGATGTGAACTTAAATATCACTTGCTCAGGCAATTTCTACATAATCCAGTTGTTCTCTCAAATCCTTTTTGAAACATCTCCTTCACAGTGTTTGTCATAATTGCAAATCTATAATTGAATATGTGATTATTTGATGATTTTCACCATGAGTGTGATATTGTGAAACATATATTTGATTTTTGTCCCATTCCTGGCATAAAACTCCTAAAATCTTTGGAGCCTCTAAAATGATGTCTTTTCTTATATTAATGATTGACTGATAGCTGGCATCCCCTAGGTAGTTTCAGGATGGGGCTTGTCACTAGAAAGGACAAGGCAGGATTAGAAGACTGAGAATTTTAGCCCCACCCTTGACTTCTAAGTAGGGAAGAGAGTCTGAAGGTTCAATTGATGGTCAGTGCTCAATGGTTTAGTTAGTAGTGTCTATATAATAAAGCTTTCATTAAAAAAAAAACCCAAAAGACTGAATTTGGAGAGCTTCTGGATAACTGAATACATGGAGGCTCCTGTAGAGGTCATAGGAGATCTGTGTCCCTTCCCATACCTTGTTCTTCAGAGGGGTGGGCTTATGATTGGCTTCCTAAGTGGGGACAATCTGAGAAACTGAGCTCTCAGCCTGTGAAATCTGAAGCTATCTCCAGGTATTGTCAGAATTGAATTGAATTAAAGGACACCCAGCTGGTGTTCACTACTTTGAGTGTGGTGAAAACATCCCACACATTTGATCACAGAAGTCTTCTGAGTTGATTATTGTTCTTGGTATGAGAAAGTAGAAAAAAGCATGTTGATTTTTTTCCTCCACACAATGAGATGAACTCTTTGATTTTCCCTCAAGACTTTCTTATCTCCAATATCTGGCAGAGGTGCTGGCACATAGAAGTGCTTAATAAATACTTGTAGGAGAAATTAAGTAATATAATTTCATTTTCTCTCTGAGATAGATAGTATTACTAATTTTATTTTAGTGATGAAGGAATAAACTCTTAAACAGGTTATGAAATTTGTCAAAAGTCACAACTAAAAAGTATCAAAGCAAGAATTGATGTCATTTAATTTCACAGCCAACACTCTTAGCCACTGTATTCTTGGAGAATCACTTGTTAGATCACTTTTAGAAAATGACTTTTGATATTTCTTTTATTTTATTTTTGCCCACGTGTTTTTCTAAGCCCATAACAAGCACAAAATATATGATGATTGGTGTTAAACAGTAATTACACTAAGAACCATTCTGATGATGAAGAGAGATGAATCAAAAGTGTTAATAAAAAGTGCCAGAGATAAAATCAACCTCTTTGAAAGAGCTCAAAAGAAAGTCATTTGAACTAGAGTTCTAAAAAAAAAAAAAAAATTGATTTGCCATACCCTTCCACTGATTCCAAAATAGTCAAGTCAGTCCTTTGATGTACTTAGGTAGTTGCACTAAGAAGTAATAAATGGTGTTAAAAATTTTACTGCCTTATTAAATATGGTCCCAGGCACAATAATCACTTCACCAATGCCAGCAAGTTAGCTGGTGGAGTACCTTCAGAAAAAAACTACTTTGGTTATTTAAATACTTTGAAAAAGCATAATTCTCAGCCAAATATTTTAATTACATCTAATTCATTTTTTCTAAATCTTCCCATGAAAACCTCAAAATCCTATATAACTTATGTTTTCTTCAAAAACGTAATAGATAAAAGCATGAAAAATTAGTATTATTTTTAAAACTATTATATAGTTCAAAATATAGACAATCTTTGTCATTTTTGAATGTTGTTATGATGCTCTACTTGTTTAATATACTTGGCAGTACATAATGGCAAATAATTTGCAGTGCTGAAAATACAGTAATTAAATATGTTTATAAATCACAGTTTTGGTAATAGTACTATATTATTAAAGATGCAAATTAAACACCTGTAAGATGTATGCCACTTTTCTGACATCAGCCACATATACCATTCCAATCTAATACTAAGCCTAAGATATAGTATCCAATTATTTTGATGACATATACAAGGAGGATGCAATCTCTGGGTTGAGTTTCTCAATGATAACTATGTTTCCCACAAAAATTTTCTCAAATGAGCATCCTTTGTTACTAATAAATTATTTAGCATAGCATATAATTATTACCAACTCACTTGAAAGGTAATTTACCACAAATGTCGCATCAGCTACATATATTTGAAAGCCAATTTAATATTTACCAAATATTATGAATAAGCTATTACATTTATAAAAATAATTATTTCAGTGACCATTTAATAGTATGGAATTAAATAAATCACTCCAAGTACTAGTTTAAAAATGAACAAATATCTGTCAATAATTGCTATTATGATGATTCTAAACAAGTGAATAGTTTCACTTTTTAGGTAGGTACCTAAGAGTTCAAATGAATATCACATTCATGTCAAAGTAATCATTAACATCAACATCTGAAATAATTAAAAATGTTCACAAACATTTCTAAATATAAACAAAATCTCCAGATGCAAAAATGTATTTATCTCTGAAGAAGTTTAAAAATAAAAATAATAACACATTTTATTATTTTCTCTGGTATTTATAAGACTTTTCCCACCAAACTCTATTCCTCAAATAAGAAATTTTTTTCTCCCAGCTATTATAATTCAGCGTTTCCAGTATATGGTCATAAGTTTTGCCATATTAATTTTAAATAATTCCAATTATAATTAAACAAAGTGATTTTTAGTTTGGTTTTGTGCAGCTTTATTGTGAATAAAATTCCCTTTAATCTTTTTGAAACAGTGGAAAAAAATGTAAATCCTGTCTAAAAATTTCATAATAAAACTGCTTGTTGATGACATTAACTGGATTGAAAACCAAGTAGAGATATTTACCCAATCATCACCCCACTTATAGATCCACTTATACCAGTGTTTCTAAGTTTGGATAGTCAACAAATTGATGAACTAAATGCTTGATCTTCATATATTCACTTTGTAATTACTCTGTCAAGTCTGGGTTACACATAGAATGACCCAAAATTGTTTCATGATTCTTGCTCCAAACATATGCTGAGCTATTATGACATTATAAGAAAATTCAGTGATTATGTTTCAGGAACAATAAATCTTTCTCCATATTCCAAAGGATCCTCTTCCATTATACTAATCTCAAAGGGCATGGTATAATTCCCTAGTGAACTAGACTGAGAATCAAAATATTCTTCATATATATATATATATATATATATTCTTCTTATACAAATGTATTTTTGTGAGTATACTGTTTGAAAAACTAATGCTGCATCTATAAATAACTCATTATGAAATGTTTATTTTTTGTCATAAAAACCAAAAGTGTGCTAGTATCAATGCTATCTAATGCCTAAAGAAATTTTATCAAAGATGTCACACTTTAAATGACAAAAGTAGCTCATCTTCTTATGGTTTTTCAAGAACAGCCAGATCCAATTGGTGTTAACTGACGGTGAAGCGGTAATCCAACAGCCTTTATAAAAAATAAACAGTATTTTACATTTCATGGGTTTTGCTAATTTTGAATGATACCTAGGAGAAATGCTCAGTTAAAATAAATAACTCACTGGGTCACTGAACATTAAAGAGGTAATTTAAAATGAATTGAATTCTATAATAAAATTCACACCTGCTCCCACACATATTAAAATATATTACAATGGTTTATGAAGCATTCTCTTTATGTCTTATTCTAGAAATATATAAAATTCTATTTAACTAAGATAAATTGGCTTAAAATTATAATTATTTTCAAATTGCATTTTTATGTATACGATAATTAAGAATAAGAAAAATGTTCTACTCTAGCTTTTATTGCTATCACATTAAACCTAAGTTATTTAACTTTATTATCACATTATGCATAGAGGATAACATCATTAAAATATCACAAATTATCTACCATTAACACTAGAATGAATATAGGCAAGAAAGTATATATAACAATAAAATAATTAATTAAATGTATAAGCAAATGTTTCTACTAAAAAAAAGTAATATTAATTTTGATCCAGCATTGTCAACTATATAGATGTTAGTTAAAATATTTGGTGAAAATTCATGAATAAATAGAACTGATTGCCCTAACTATATTTCAACAAAAGTAAAAATAGCATCTATGAAAAATAATACCTTTAAATAATTCCCCATTGGTAGCAGCATTCATTGACAAATTTTGTATAAATAATTTTGTGTGTTGAGGGGAGGGAAATTTAAGGAAAATTACAAATGAAATAAGAAATTGCTTACTGAAAGAAAAAGAACTTTTCTATTGATATAGTTCTAATAGCAACTGAAAGGAGCAATGTGTAACAACATGACTTAACATTATCTAAATGAACAAACCAATTCTTGCACTCAAAACTGATGTACTAAAGAAACTTTGTTTCTTTAACTTTGTTAAACACATTAAAGAGGTAATCTAATACTATTCAATTTGCATTATCATATCAAATCTACCTCTTGCACATATAAACATCTAAACTTTTGAATAACTTTTCAAATCTTAAAAATGTAATGTAGATGATTAAGATGCATTTTCGGTCTGTATACCTCTAAATATACAGATACACTCACAGATGAGCACACACATATAAGATCATATGCTCACAGATAAAGAAGTGCTAGAAATTAGCTCTTAAACCTATTTATTAATATCAGAAGTACATTTTTTAGTAATAGCCATTATAATTATCCTTCAGGCATGTTTAGGCATGATTTTACTTTATAGAGCATTCAATGAATTAATTTTAAAAATGAAAAAGATAAATCATACTAGTAGCCCTACATGCAAAATTAAAATATATCTGTTCATTAAAAAATACTCTTCTAAATAATATATTGCAGATATTATCCTCCAAAGAACATGGAAACTATATTCACAAGCTAAAATACTTAAATTTACTGTTAGATTTTGATTCACATTGAAAATCAATTACTTGTCCTTGACAAAGCCTTTTATTATATCCCAATGATTCTAGCCACCAAAGACATATTGAACTTTTTTTTTTAAGTCACAGACAGCTTTAATCTTGCAAGTGCATCCTTCCAAAATGTGTGAGATAAATTTGAAAAGGTCAAATCTGCTGTAATTAAAGCCATTCATTGGACTTCTTTATAGCTGAAGCAGCCAAAAATCTATGCTGAATGCCAGAAGAGTTAAATATTCAGAAATGTACTTTTTCCTCTACAATTTAGCATGATACTGTAGACGTATTCAATGAGTTATTTTATTATTCCTGTTTTAGAAAATGAAATATTTCAAATCATACAATTAGATTATGATAGAGGTCCAAATTGTTTAATACAAACTGAAAAGATTAATATGTAACATTGTAGTATTAAAGAACAAAATAATCATATTTTATTGAGTCTACTGAAAATGCATAGTTTTATTTTCTTTCTTATTCCATGTATAATGCAATGTCTAAATATTAGCACCATTAATAAATGGCACATTCTTCAGTTTATAGTAAAAAAAATCATGGGATTAGTGGCAGAGTACAATTAAAGTTACTAATAAGTAATCGCAAACAATTTTTTGTAGATTTCATGTAAAGATAGTAACAAATATCATTAAATTAAAAGTTATTTTTAATGGAAAGTCCCTTCTGTTGTCATTTA
Organism: Carlito syrichta; assembly: GCF_000164805.1. NCBI lineage: Eukaryota > Metazoa > Chordata > Mammalia > Primates > Tarsiidae > Carlito > Carlito syrichta. The sequence goes on along the minus strand of NW_007254837.1, from coordinate 361,882 downwards.
AACAAACTCGCACATTCATGAATGATTCATTTTAATCCCAAAGACTATTATTTTTTAAAATGCACATAATTCAAATCATTAAGATTAAACTTTCATTGGTGGCTCAAAATGAAGCTAATATTTTAGTTAGTTTTCTGTTTTCTCTTATATTCTATTTACGAGACAACTTTGTGCTATAAGTTTTGGAAATAAAACCAAATTTCTACTCTAATCTTTCAGAATTTATAAACAGAATCTTATAGCCTAAGGATGAGATCAGAAAAAAATTGCAAATTACTTATATGACGAGTACTATATAGGTTATATACATATCATAAGCATTATATTTAGAACATACAGTGTTGGATATACACATTGCGATGGTTAACTCTTTTGTATTTGTTTGTTTGTTTGTTCGTTTGTTTGTTTAGAGTTATTGCCTCACTCTGTCACCCAGGCTGGAAGGCCGTGGCACACTCATGGCCATCCCAGCGTCGACCCGCTGGGCTCCGGGGATCTTTCCGCCTCGGTCTTCCAAGTAGCAGGAACTACAGGCACTCGCTACCACGCCTGACTAATTTTATGATTTTTTATCGTAAAGATGAGGTCTTGCCAAGGTGCCCAGGGTGGTCTCAAACCTTTGGGCTCCGGCAATCCACTTGCCCTGGCCTCCTGAAGTGCTGGGATTACAGGCTGAGTCACCGAGCCTGACCAACTCCTTTATCTTTTGAGACAAGGTTTTTCTGTGTCACCCAGGCTAGAGTGCACCGGCTCACTCATAGCTGCTGCAACTTCAAACTTCTGGGCTCCAGCGTTCCTCCTTCCTTGTCCTCCCAAAGTGCTGGGATTACAGACGTGAGCCACTGCACCTGGATTGATGGCTAATTTTATGTGTCAGTTTGACTAGGTTTCACCGATAGTTGGCAAAACGCTATTTCTGGGTGTCCCTATGGGGTGTTTCCGGAAGCAATTCGCATTTAAATCTGGAGTAAAGAATTAGAAATAAAGGCGATCCACTCTTCAATGTGGGATGGTCATCCAATTGGTTGGGGACCTGCTCCAATAGAACAAAAAAGCAGAGGTAGGGGTTCTCTAGCTTACAGACAACATACTATTGAACTTTTGGACTTATATAATAATGTAAAATAATTTTCATAATTCATCTTGCCTTATAAATATGTGTATATAATTTATTAAAATATAAAAAACATTTTTAAGTGAGGTAATAATTAAAACAAAGTCCACAATATTGACAGGTCTCCTTTTCTAACTCTTAAGAGGACATCCACTTTTCAATGACTAGATTTCCATCAGCGTTTAATAAGATTAATATGTTTCCATTTATTGAGCATTTTCTGTTTTAAAACTGCACAAGTTCTACTATGTATGCTAACACACTGATTCTTATAACAATCTGGTGAAGTAGTTATTAATATTCACACTTTCAGATGAGATAGTGAAGTTGTAACAAGTCAAGTTAGCTGCCAGAGATTTGCACAGTTAAATTACCAAATAAAAGCTAAAATTTAGTACTGGTTGACTTCTACAGTCACACTTTCTGCTTTACATTTCATTGTCTTGAATAATCAATCCCCGAACTCCTCTATGCACTTCCAGAAAGACATAGACATACATCTACTCTGTACAAAACTATTATATTCCGCTTATTTTACTTTCTAAAAGGTATAAAAACAAACTGTGGTGCAACCCACACAATATACACATTTAGTTCCCTTTAGGAACTCTCTGAATGTCTCCTGCTGGTTGCAAGTGTTTTTCTCCTAATTTATTATTTGGGTAAACTCTACATATTCTACTTTCCATAATATTTCCTTCATTTAAAACTCAACCTTAATTTCTTTCATTTCTGTGAATAATTTTACAGCAATAAATAATACACTTATTAGTATTTAACTCTATAAAATGTCTACTTATGAAATTATTTGAATGAATTGTCACTAGTCTGCAACTGTGGTATCTTATTAATAAAGAAAAGACTGCTAGAAAAAAAACATTGAAACAAACTTTGAGAAACTGAAGTACTTTGGTTTTAAGCATTTGATTTCATGAGCTCATTAATGAATGTTAATATTCTTCATTTAAATTTGCTACCTATATTTTTATGCTTTTTACCACTATGAGCTGTTTTACATACTAGTGATTTTTATTACCCTATTAGTATTCTAAATTGATTGTGGGTAGTAGAAATGCTACAAATATCTTATTTTTATTATATATCTTCTCAAAGCAGTTTTACTATTTTATTCTCCTTCAGTAGTTTATCATCTACTAAACCTATCCAAAGCAATGTGTATAACAGGTCAATAAATGCCTCCGTTTAGCTAAATCTACTCTGGCTTAATTACCATGAAAATATTAGACCTAAATTCTAAATACCATAAGCAATTTTTTTTGAAGGGCTCTAATTTTCATAAGAACACACAATACTCCATACTATCTTATGTTTACAAATGTAAAAGGGAAGTAAACATAGAACATACATAAGAAAAAAACATACATTTTCAGTTATTAGAATTTTTCAGCTAAGGTGTTATATGATTACTGATTTAGTATCATTATTTTACTCTGCAAACTTCTGCTCTCAATATGTAGTTAACATTTTTATTTCCTCAATATTTTTATGAAACTCAAGATTGTTTAAGAAAGAGGTCAAGTGATGATTGAAGTCATTTATTTTTAAAGTATGTGGAGAAAAACAATGGAAATAGAATCTGATGAAAATGAAAGACAAGCAGCAGTAAATGTTGGTGAGGATGTGGAACAACAGAAACTCTCTTTCATTGCTGGCAGAAATACAAAAAGATATAAACACTTGGGAAGCCAGTTTGGCATTTTCCTTTTAAATAAAACTAAGCGTATTCTTATTATATGATTCAACAATCATTCTGTCCATACAACTTCTGTCCATACAAAAAAATTGCAAAAGAATGCTTATAGCAACTTTATTAATAAGTACCATAATTTGGAAAAACAAGATGTCCTTCATAGGTGAATGTACAAACTATAATACATTCAGATAATAAGATATTATTCAGCATTAAAAAATGAGCTATCAAGACACAGAAAATTATTAAAGAAACTTAAATACAATTACTAAGCGAATGAAATCAATCAGAAAAGGTTATAGTCTTTCCAACTATACAACATTATGGAAAAACAAAACTATGGAGACAGTAAAAAAACAAACAGTGGATGTCAGCAGGAGTCATGGGGGACAGAGGGATAAATAGATGGAGGACAGAGGATTTTTAGGGCAGTGAAACTCTTCTCTATAATACTATAATTATGGATAATGTATTCAGATTTTCTAAATAAATAAAACAAATTTAAAATACAAGAACTAAAAGGGAGTCAGGTTGATTTCTTTAGACTTAAATACATGATCACAAAATTCAAATGCCCTTTTATTTTCTGGAAAAACATTATTCCCTATTCTCCTCGTTCTCACAAGTTCCTGGAGTAACAGCTTATAACTTCTTTTCCCTCTTTTCCATTTGCACTCTTCATTGATGACTTTATTTTCTATTTCACTTATAAAGTAGGGGTCATCTGACAAGAACTTCAAAATTTCCTGTCACTATACCTGCTCACCTCCATATATCTATCTCTCTTTTTCATATGAATAAACTGTTTTGCTTCTAATTAATGTTAACTCCTCTATTTGTGACTGGGTCCTGCCTCTGTCATCTACTCAGGGCCATCATTCCATCAATTTTCTTGTATCTCTTCCTGCATCCGCAATTTTTCTTCCTTCTCAAAGACTTCCACATCATCATCAACACCAACAACAAATGGAGTTATTCCACTTAATGTGAAAATAAAAATATTCCTTTACCCCACTTGGTCTCCATCTAAAACCTTTTTTCTTTTCCTTCACAGGAAGGCTATTTATTTCTATTCATTTGTCTTCAATTTCTCTCCTCTCCTTCTCCTTTGAACCAATTTTACTCAGGTTTATTTCTTCTACTTCTACACCAAAACTACTTTTTTTCCAAGGTGACAATAGAGATAACTCTTCATTTCTACATGGAATGGTCAATTATTCTGCCTCATTATACTTAGTAACAGCGTTTGACATATATGATCACTGATCCTTCAAATGTTTTTTTTCTTTTCTTCAAGACACCATATTTATTCTCTTAGTTTTCCTCCAGCCTCTCTGGACAATTTTTTTCATCCTTTTTTGCTGAATCTTCCTTCTCTCTCTCTAAAACCTGAAGTTTCTTAAATTTCTTTATTATTTGAATCTTTACCCTTTGCTGCATACTCACACTCCTTAAATCCATTATCATGGTTTAGCTATGTTTATAACTACCACACTAGTATTTATATCAAATTGGGATATTTTCTCAATCTCGGTGGTGAATCCTTCTCATCATGTTGAATTCTTAAGTAACAAAGCTTGGGTCTTAAAATTCTTAATTTAAAAAATGATCCATACATATTTTATATAATACAGATAAATAAATTTCTTAAAGATTATGAGACATGAGAAGAGCGAAACTCTAACAGTTTTGAAATACATATAGAAGAATATGACTATTATTTCAGTTTAAACTTACACACAAAAAATAAAAATCTCATAATGTGCTAATGTAAAGAGTTACCTTGAATACTTAATGACTTTAAGATGAACAACTTGTGTTTATAAATAGATACTCTCAGTAAAATAAAAAATGTTCCATAAGCTAGAAGAAAATGTGAAATATAACCAACATATAAACAGTAAAGTGTTAATATCCAAAATACATAGAGGATAATACAAATAACCCAATTAAATAATGGATAAAAGATATAGACACTATATAAGAAACATGATAATGAATATATGATACTAAATTTTGGTATTTAGGAAAATGCTATTTAAATATAGTACTAAATGCTGTCTTATATTAGTAAGGCTTAAAAATACTACAAATTTCAATCACAAGTGTCAGTAAAGATATAAAACAAAGGAAACTCTTATACATGTTTTGAAAATAATGAGGTTGGTAGTATAAACATCACTCTCACAATCAGTGGAGCTTACTCAATTCTCTGGTCATATAGGTTTCACAATCACTAATATCACTAATTTTGTGCTTCTTGTACCAGTAATAGTTCAACAAAGATATTACTTTTATCAGTCTCACAATAAATGTAACCTCATATTTTATGTTATTGAATTAGTGTAGATCCTTTTATCCTATTACAATTGAGTTATATATGCACACGCTCTAAAAGAAAACACAGTGATACTGTAACACTCTGGGACTGAAACAGAGAGGGAGTTTTTAAAAACACACTATTTAACTTTTGAAATTATTACTATTCAATGAAAAATGAGGAAATTTATTGCTAATCAGTAATACAACTTAAAATTCATACATGGGCTTTGCAGCAACTTGGATGGATTTAGAGTCTCTCATACTCAGTGATCTATCACAGAAACTGAGAACAGAGTACCATATGTTCTCACTCATGAATGGACCTTGAACAATTATCATAATCCTGTAAGAAAGGGATTGGTAGTAGCAGGAAACTGCCAGGGTGGGGGGTGGGCAGGGATTAGCAGTTGAGGGAAACTGCCAGGGGAGAGAGTGGCACACCTCATCAACAAGGTTATCTCCATAATGAACATTTGTATATTTAGCCCTAAATTGTACCCAACATCTTTAAAATAAAAATAAATAAATAAATAAAATTAAAAATTAAAAGCTCAGTAGATGAGAGGTTCCACTTCCAATGAGGAGAAAATAACTGACTCTACCATAAACACTTGGAAAACTAGACAAATTATACAAAAATAGTCATTTTTAAGCATTGGACAATAGACATCTAAGGACTGTTTTTCTCTAGTAAAGAAGATACACAGATAATGTAAGACCAAAAACAGCCCTTGATTTTTTTCCTGAAGATAATTACTAGACTACTCCATGAAAACCAGAACAAAGTCTGAAGATATCTCTGAGTTGAAGAAACAGAAATAATTTTTTCAGAAAGGCCAAGTGAGCACCTGAAATTTAAGTGAGGACCTATACAAAGAAAGAGTTCCAGAAATCTGCACATGGTTTCCCTTGAGCTGATTGTTCCTCTTTGAATGTCTAAGGCTAACCCTGTGCTCATATCTGTAAATGACAGATTCATCTCTTCCTCTAAGGACTACATAAATCTGTGCAAACACTTTTCTACTTTTTATAAATAGCATAACTAATTTCACAGATGAGTAGCATTTCCAGTGCTTTGGAGGATTAGCTCAAGACTCAGGATTCAAGTCAGGTGTGGTAGTTCACACCTGTAAGCCCAGCACTTTGGGAGACTGAGGCAGGAAGATAGTTTAAGTCTGGGAGTTCAAGACCAGCCTGACAGCACAGCATGAACTTATCTAAAAAATAAAAAAGGAATTTACACTTATAGATTAAACATTATACATGGCCTCTGGCAACTTATTTTCTCCCCTTTCTCTTTGTACTTGTCTCTGATTTTTTTTCCTCTCTCTTTAATCATCTCCCTTCTTCTTTTCAGAAAACAAAACAATATCATTTTCCTATCTAAGTAAAGTATTTTTGCAAGAGTCTTGTTGCTTGATTAAGACAGATGAGGTGGTTAATTTTGTTTCAACTTGACTGGTTTACAGTAAGCCAAGATATGTAATTAAACATTGTTTTCTGATATATCTGTGAAGATGTTTCTGGAAGATATTAGCATATGTAAACTAAGTAAAGCAGACTGTCCTCCCTTGTATAGGTGGGCATCATAAAACCTGTTCAGGGCCTGAATAGAACAAAAAGATAGAGGAAAGTTTAATTATTTCTCTGCCTGACTGCATGAGCTAAGCCATTAATCTTCTGCTCTTGTACTGGGCTTTACACTATTATCACTACTACTTCTTAGGAATCAGACCTGGGCTAAGATGTATACCATTGACTTTCTTTGGTGTCCAGCTTGCAGACCACAGACAGAGAGTTCTCAGCCTCTATAACTTCATAATCATGTAAGCCAATTCTTATAATAGAGCTCTTTATACACATGCATACACACACACACACACACACACACACACACAAACAATCTAATTGGTTCTGTTTCTTGGGAGAACCCTGACTAACACAACACAATTACTCTTTCATTCCATCAGGCTCTATCTCTTGCCCATGGTAGAACACTGGAATCATCTGTGCATCTTTTAACACTATTGAGGTCCAGGCTCCAAGCTCCACCAATAGATTGTCTTAGTATCTCTGAGCCAGGTCAAATTTTTTTCATTTTCAAAACATGCCTTAAAAGAAAATCTGATATCTAAGTAAGGGTAATAATCATCGGCAGAAGAAAATTGTATTATAAATTGTATTTGATTTCAAAACTAAGTTATTCCTTGTGACCACATAAAGAAATTTCCACTTAAAACTATGTTGATAAGGAAATTCAGAGAAAGTATGCTATGCAAATGATCACAGCTGACCTTGCTTTATCTAATGAGTAAGTTTGTTAATTGTAAGTTTAGAAAAATAAATAAGAGTAACAAGCTTAAATTAAACAGGTTATATAAAATAATGTGTATGTATATGTTGCATAAATGACAAATTCAAGTATTTTTCTTTCAGCCTGAGAATAAGATTATGTTGATTATATATGCAATCACTTGAATGAATTTATGTTTATTGCTTTATGCTTTACACTAACTTGCATGATCTGATTGCTGACTAAATGAATTAAAGATAGTTTTGTTCTCGCTACTTAGCATCTAACCCATGCAAACAAAATTTGTGCAGTTGCTGTTCCTTAATTACCACAGAACAACAATGGAAAATATTCCACATTATTAAATATTACATGATAATAATGCCTGAGCTTTTTCTAAAAATTGAGAAAATTCAATGATCATAAGAATATATACATATATATATGTAAACTGGTTTTATGGTATAGCTATCAGGTTTATGAAATAAGCTACACAATTCAATTACATTTGGTTCTGGAAATATAATTCTGCTATCTTTTATATTTCTATTTTGATCACAGTTGGCTATTAATATGGCTCTGCCTGACAAACTTTCATGAATATATCAAAGGGAAATGGTACAATGAAAGAGATCCATAAGTCCAAGCTATGCAAATTAGTGATTGAAGCACTGACCAAATCAAGTCATATACCATTGTTTTAAATAATTGTTAAGTAGCCATATAATTATGTTTTGATAAATGAATCACATTTTAAATTAAAAAGTGTATTGATATATTTTAAAAATACTTCAATGCTGTTTTGCTTAGTCAAATAATTACTTGTTTTTTTCACATTAAAAAAATCATGTTATTTTACATTGGAAGAATCCTGGTTTGGAAAAATATGGACTTGCAACAATAATTTATGTTTGGTTTTGTGTATGGTTTTGAGAAATTTGTTTCTTTTAGCTACTTCCTTCATCTAAAAAATGGAAACATGACATTTAAGCCAAAGAATTATCTTGTGAATTAATTTAAAATATTGGGCCCATATTTATCTCCAACAAATATTTATGTCATTCAGTCATATGATTAACATAATGAAACCACAGAAAATTATTGTTGGTAATTACTCTTAGAGATAGTGTAGTCCCATATTGGATACATTCCTTTGTAATACTTCTGTTGACACACACACATATATATATAGTGCTTTATTACAAAATTATTATATGTAAATATTATTAAAATACATCCACAAAAGCAACAACCAGTCAGTAAGTTTTATTTTTCTTTGGTCACATGGTGTATTTTGTTTCTGTTTATATTTTTAAAGGAGTGGAAATAATTAGTTAAAGCAATACAGAAGAAAAACCATAGTAAGGTAATGAGACAGAAACTACTAATTGATGCAGAATTTATTCTCACTATGTGTTCTTTGTTATTATCTCTCCTTAAGATTAAGCTGCATGTATATGGTTATCCACCTAAAAACTACATTTTCTATCAATCTTCCTATCTTCCTGTTGAGTTTAGGATTTATCCCAGAATTTTTCATTTTAACCACATCATTGATAGTTGTGTTAGAATAGGCCCCGATGGGTTTGTAGATCTCCATTTTGTACTTTCAGTATGTACTTTCATCTCATAGTATGTTAGAGACTTGTGAGGATGCATTTTTAAGGGTTCTATCAACAGAACTTTTACCTGAAAAATGTCTAGTTATATAACCTTTATTTTTTTTTCTTATGTCAGCAAGCACATGCACATAAGTACTTAAAAATATACTTTAGATTTTGATTGGAACAACTTTTTTAGATCCACCAATATAATGAAAACAATTTGTCAGCTAATAAATATCTCCAAAAAGTATATAGGAAATTTCAGTACTTCCTTTTTTTCTCTCAGAGTTGCTTTGTTTGAACAATAAATTATGCAGTCACAGAAATTTTAGGCCACATTTTAAGAACATACTTTCCTAAAATTTCTCTTTCCTTTGAAGTTGCCTGGCAAATAGTGTTATTGTAGTACCTATTAAACCAGAGATGGAGGTTACTTATTGAGCATGGATGGTACTATGAACCATCCAATATGAACTGAAAGAAGGTATGGAGCTGAGCTCTCTGCCTGCCTGCCCTGAAATCCTCAATTTTGAACTGTTATCAAAGAGATAAATATATTCATCTTACCGAGACGTTATATTTTGTTGTCTTGTTGCCACAGTCAGTATCCTAAGTAAATATGTTCCCTAAATTTAAACACTGTTTCTAAATGTTATAATTGAAGTCACACACAAACAACTATGGATCAACTGCCCCTCTTTAGAAATAATTAGTTTTAAAGTTCCTTACTAAGGTGAAATCATGTACAGTGAAAAGTATCAGCATACATCTCTCATTGAACCCAAGAGAACCCTGCACATCGGCATTGATTAACATGTAATAGGGAGGATGATGAATCAGTTTCTAGCAGTTAGGGGCCATGTTATATAAAATATGTGTGGCATTTAAGTATCATAATCAGAGCAGAGACATGTTCACACTAGAAGTGTCCCTGAGTCATTGAACTCAGATTCACAGTTCTCATCTTTGACTCCCTCAGGGTATATAGTTATGTGTTAAAATGCTTGCAAGTATGTTGACTTTTTAAAAATTTATGATATTTACAAGCTATGAGGAATATAGAAATATCTTATGAGAAAAATAAAATATGGCAAAGTATAATACTTTATGCAAATGTTACTTTATACTGTAATATTAGCTCCCTCCTTTTTTGTTTATTTGGTCGTCACCTGAATGTGTTGATGAGGGCTATATCTGTCTTGAAATGTTTATTACATCAAACCATTGCTTCTCTGTTTATTTAAAATTTATTTTATGTTTCTAAAGAGAAAAACATTAGTGGGGATGGTTAAAAACCTAGAATATCTATTAGTCCTCAGCTGATGCTACCTTATCCCAAAGAGACATTTTTTTGGCAAGCTACCTGGGGGGTGCTAGTAGTCTCAGAAGTACCTTAAAGCAATTTTTAAAAAAAATATGGAATGTGTCACAACTTTGCATGTCATCCTCGCACAAGGGACAGGCTAATCTTGTTTGTGTTATTCCAATTTTAACATGTGTGCTGCCAAAGTGAGCATCTCTAATATTATTTCAAGAATTAGAACTTCCACACTGTAGAAAGTATTATGACAAATTTAGTTCTGTATTATCTTTTCTTTCAGGACAATCTTTTGGGTTTCTAGACAATTTTGACGGTTAACCATGGTCTCCCCAGTTGAGATGTTTGAAAATCAACTTTCTCCCTCTAAGTCCATGAAACTCCCAAATGAGCATCTCAGCCTTTTGGCTACTTTCTCCAGAAAAGCAAATTCCTTGACATAAAAAGAAATATGAATGCTAGATTCATCTTCCTGGCTTCTTCCAGTCTTATATAAATCTCAATCTGGTTATTTCACACTATCTCACTACATCTTTGATGCCATTAATAAACCTTTTTTATCCTTTCACAAAAAGCTTGAGATTGATGGATAGACATTTGTTCTATATTGTATTATATATAAAAGTTGCAATTACTATTCTGTATCCTATCACTATGTTTAAAATAAATTTCACTATTTTTAGTCAATTGCTTATGACCATGAAGGCCTAAACTTTTCCCTTGGCTTAACAAAACTTTAAACAGCGCTCCTCCTGACACTAGGCTCCTGATCTGCATAATTATAAATTCTTTCTTTGTCCTTTAGAAATGTAGATCTTCTCCCAGCCTCTGGTCAGTTTCACAACTCAAAAATATCTCTCTCAAAGTCCTGGGATCTACCCCATTGAAATGTAAGAGCTAGAAATTGGCCTTCCATATGACCCAGCAATTCTCCTATTGAGAATATACCCAGAGGAACTCAAATCATTTTACAAAAAAGATACCTACACATGTATGCTTGTTGCAGCTCTATTCACAATACCAAAACCATGGAACCAACCATGCTACCTTCTGAAGCTGTACTGGATTAAAAAAATGTAGTACATATACACAATGGAATATTATGCAACCATAAAGGACAATCATATGGACTTTGCAGCACCTTGGATGGATTTAGAGTTGATCATACTCAGTAATCTATCACAGAAACAAAGAACAAAGTACCATATGTTCTCACTCATAAGCAGACCTTGGACAATTATAATACTATAAGAAAGGGATTGGCAGTAGTGGGAAATTGCCAGGGGAGGGGGTGGGAGACTGGCAGTTGAAAGATACTGCTAGGAGAGGGAGGGACATATCTAATCAACCTGCATAATCAATGTTTGTATACCTAATCCTGAATCGTACCCCACATCTTTATAGTATAGAAAATTAAAAGTTTAAAAAAAGCACCCTTATCTCCCAGTCTCTGTGGGAGCTTAAGAACCTAACTTTCATAAGCTTCAATTAGCAAACATACCTGGACTAATCACACTGACTAACCTACCTCCTAACATCACCAAGTAGATTTCACTAGCACATGCCAGTGCTCAATAACTCAATGCTTTCTGCTGCGACAGAGTTGAGGTTAATCTTTCTCCTTTATTGCAATAATCTTTTTTTTTTGGAAGATGAGAAAGTAGAATTTATTGAGAAGACAGAAAAGCTCCTGAGGGGCTAAAAACAGTTGGAACTATTCCTTTTAAAAGATCAACCTGCAAGCTACAAACCTGCTAGACATGGGACGTGAGAAAACCAAATAGTCACAAGTCACTTTCCTGGAAGTGCAGGACAGTAACTGATTCACAACTTTACCCTCGCATTCTCTCTTTGTGAAGTTATCAGTGTACAACCCCTGCTAGACATGTGTATCCCGGAAACAACATGTTCTTTGAAAATCTGGCTTTGCTAAATACAACCTTGCAAATTCCAAAGAAAAACGAGTAGCCATACAGCCCAACCTCCCTCCCTTACCTAATCTAACATATAAAACCCTCTCCTCTTTCTCCAGGTTGATCAGCCTTGGAGCATTAGGCTGCTGAGTCATGCCGGCACTAATAAAATGCTACTTTCTAAGATAGCCTCGGTGTCACGGTCTCTTTATTTTCCCACATCATTTCTTGGTACATTGGCCAGGAAAGGGAAAGATTGGAGACAGTGTATTCCACCTCCTTTGTCATCGGGGCATGACACCTGGGTGATGGGAGAGGCAATCTCACCTGGTGCACAGTGATCTTTTTGATCCATAGGAGGGAAGTCCTTCCTGGAGCACTGAGGCTCAGCTCTCTAAAGCACAAAAGGGACCCAAAAGAGGTGTGGGGACTGGCATGAGGAACAATGCCTGACAGAAAGGGTAAGAACAATGACCTTTGCATAGACCTGCCAGTATATGGCAGAAGGGGAACTTGGTCACCTCCTGGAGTCCACTACTAGCCTCCAGTCTGAAGGAAAGGGTTGAAAGGCAGTGGAGGGAAACACTGTCCCAAGATGAACCTGCTGACTCCTAGGATTAGGGTGGAGGGTTGGAGAATGTGCTGTGTGATTACTTGTGAATGAGACAGACAGCAGAAGGGTTCTGACCTGATCAAAGGGCTGAAGCAAGTGTTGAGTCCCAATCTAAGGTGGTGATGTCCTCATACAGCTGAGGGCAGCCCCAGTGCCACTGCGGGGTTGGTCTGGGTTGGGGGTTTATACCAACTTGCCAATTGCTAAGAGGTGTCTGAAATATCTCCACAAGGAGTATGGCTGGAGGAGGACAAAGTGGCTGTTTCCCATACCCCCGTTCCCTCATTTGTGTGTGCTTGCCATCTGTTGGGGGGGGAATGGGTGGAAACCAAAGTAAGAATACCCCTCTTGATTGTATGCTTAAGAACTTTGACAGATGTGTCTGTGGAGATTATTATGGTGTCAAACTGTCTCAGAGAAAGCTCCATACATTCTGTGAAATAGATTGGCCCTCTTTCGGGGTTGGATGTTCACTAGAGGGATCCTTAGATAGAAAAACCATTAGGGAGTATATAGAACTGTAGTAGGAGAACCAGGTCACCCAGATCAATTCCTTTACATCGACTGTTGGCAGGATGCAGTCCTTTCATGGCCTTCTTGGCTAAAAGCTTGCTGGAAAGACAATTGCAAAATCATGGTACCCTCAAAACATACCAGTCCAGATGCCTGTCAGAGTCTGATGAGTTGACTGACAAGCCAGTGTTGGCTCATGAAATCAGAAATCCCCCCACCTTATTCTCCAGTCTACCCACCATTACCACCTGCTCCAACAGCACCAGCTGCTGTTAGGGGCTCACAATTGGAACACACCCCTAAGCCTAGTATGTCTCTTAAACAATCAGAGGCCACACCCGAACCACCTGTTCTGACTCCCCACTCCCCACCCAGAAAGCAGCTGCCAGAATGCATATATAACTTCACATCAGGAAAACGTCACGGTGTCTTCCAGATGCCACTAAGGGAGACTAGGGGACCTATTTATTATGATCAAGAAGGCCAGATCCAAGGTGAACAACACACATTTGTGTACCAGCCTTTCACCACCACAGACCTCCTTAGTTGGAAAAATCATACACTGTCCTTCAAAGAAAAGCCTCGTGCTATGATCAACTTAATTCAGTCCATTATCCAGACCCAGAGGCCAACCTGGGTGGACTGCCACCAACTCTCCCTGACACTGTTCAATACTGAGGAGTGTTGAAGAATTATACAGGGGGGCATAAAATGGCTAGAGGGTCATGTTCCAACTGGAGCACTCAATGCTCAGGCATGTGCCCAAAATCAGTTTCCAGAGGAGGACCCCCAGTGGGACTCCAACAGTAACCAGGGGCTGAAAATGCTTGAATGGTATCAGGACGCCCTTCTAGAAGGTATGGCAGAAGGAGGGGATAAGGTCGTAAATATGAGCAAGGTCTCAGGTGTTCCAGGAAGCTGACAAGAGCCCAAGCCAATTCTATAAGAAACTCTGTGAAGCCTTTCTGCTATACAACCCTTTGATCCAGAGCCAATCAAAAACCAGTGTATGGTAAACAAAACTTTTGTCAGACAGTCCCAGGGGCATATCTGACGTAAGCTACAAAAACTAGAGGGCTTTGCTGAAATGAATGTCAGCCAGCTGCTAGAAGTTGCCACTAAAGTGGTCATTAACTGAGATAAGGAGTCCCAACAAGAGGCAGACCGAAGGCAGAAAAAGAAAATGGCTATGCTTGCTGCTGCCATTGTGGGGTACCAGATAACAGGCCCACTGGGAGGAAACAGAGGCTAAGGTCAGGGAAGAAGACAGTCAGGTTGGTAGTTTCCCAGAGCAAGGCCTGGACTGCCTCAGCCTGCCCAGGGGCCCCTAAACCCCATTTTTTTTTTTGTCTACACAAGGGACATCACAACCCCCTATAAAGTCAGAGAGAAAGCAGTGAGTCTATTGTTACCAAGAAGGCCACTGGAAGGGTGAATACCCCCAGTGAATAGCTGATGAGGAAGTCCAATGGGAAAATGGCCCACAAGACTCCACTTATCAATAGGACCCACCAGCTCCCAATGGCTTTATGGGCCTGGCCACTATGGAAGAACTGCAATAAGAACAGGTCAGACCAGGCTACCTACTGTCTTTAGCTCCCCAGGAGCCCATGGTCGGCATGACAGTAGGGGACCAATGTATGAACTTCATGGTCAACATGGGAGTTGAACACTCTCTGATCACCCAGCCTATAGGTCCCTTCTCCCCAAAATGGGTTAATGTTATGGAAGTCACTGGGCATCAAGCCAGACCTTCCTTCACAGTGCCACGGCACTGCACAGTTGGTGGTCATGAGCTCATACAAGATTTCCTGTATCTCCCAGATGGCCCCATAGCCTTAATGGGATGAGACCTCCTGCAAAAGTTTTGAGCTCAGATAAGTTTTGATTCTCCTAACCACATAACTCTGAGATTAAGAGACCCAGAGGCTAAAATCATGACCCTCACTGTCCCCTGGGAAGAGGAATGGCATCCCTACAACCCAATGGAGGCCTCACAAAAATCTCCAGAGTTGCCATTTCGAGTACCAGGAGTGTGGGCAGAGGACAATCCTTCAGGACTGGCAAAAAATATACACCCTGTGATTGTGGAGCTAAAGCCAGGGGGCAAGCCGGTCCATCAGAGGCAGTACTTAATCCCACACAAAGCACAAATAGGAATCCACGAGTGCCTGGAGAGGCTCTTGCATTATGCAATCCTCCAGGTTTGTCAGTCTGCTTGGAATATGCCTCTGTTGCCGGTGCAGAAGCCAGGCACGGGTGACTACCAGCTGGTTCAAGACTTGTAAGCCATAAACCAGGTCACGGTCACTCTATACCCTATAGTCCCAAACCCATATATGCTGCCAGCAGGCATCCCTGCTGAGGCTGCTTTCTTCACCTGCTTGGACCTTATGGATGCTTTCTTCTGCATCCACCTGCATCCAAGAAGCCAGCTAATCTTCACTTTCCAATGGGAGGACCCGACAAATGGCACCAAGGTACAGTTAACTTGGACCCGGCTGCCCCAAAGATTCAAGAATTCTTCAACGATCTTCAGTAGGGCACTAGCCTCAGATTTAAAAGCCTTCCCAGCAAACCATCGTGGCTGTACCTTGCCCCAGTGTGTAGATAACTTACTGTTGGCAGCAACAGTCCAGGAAAACTGTATGCAAGGAGCACAACATCTGCTCATCCTCCTGTGGAAGGCGGGTTGCAAGGTCTCAAAGAAAAAGCCCAAATATGTCAGGAAAATGTTAGGTATCTAGGTTTTCATTTGTCCCAAGGCCAGTGCCAACTTGGCCCTGAAAGAAAACAGGCAGTGTGTTCAATTCCAGTCCCAACTACCCAGCGTCAAATCTGGGAGTTTCTAGGTGCTGTGGGGTTCTGTAGAATTTGGATACCTAATTTCTCCATCATGGCAAAGTCCATCTATGAAGCCACAAAGGGGTGTGAATGGGAGCCTCTGCTATGCGAAAAAAGTTCAGCAACAGGACTTTGAACAAATTAAACAGGCCCTCACCAATGCACCTGGTCTTGCACTCCCAGATGAGATAAAGCCTTTCTTTTTATATGTGCATGAACATGTTGGCACTGCAGTAGGGGTTTTGACGCAAATGCTAGGGTCATGGCATAGACCCATGGCATATTTATCCAAACAGTTAGATTCTGTGGCTCAGGGCTGGCCGCCTTGCTTACGAGCCCTGGCAATCATGGCATTCCTGATAACAGAAGCTGACAAACAAACTATGGGACAAAACCTAACTATCAGGGTGCCTCATGCTGTGATAAATTTAATGGAATATAAGGGACAATATTGGCTAACCAATGCTCAAATGATCAAATATCAGGGAATGTTCTGTGAAAACCCATTCATTCGTCTAGAGGTGGTAAAGACCCTAAATCCGGCAACCTTACTACCTATGGAGCCAGGACAGGCAGACCATGATTGCATTGAAATAATAAATGAAGTGTTCTCCAGTCATCCAGATTTAATAGACCAGTCCCTCAGGGACCCTGCAGTCGAATACTTCATGAAAGGGGCAGTTTCATATAGGAGGGAGAGCGATTCGTGGGCTATTCAGTGGTAACTTTAGACTCCACGGTTGAGGTGAAACCTCTGCCAACAGGAAGCTCAGTTCAGAAAGCAAAATTCATTGCATTCACTCGAGCCCTCCAGCTAGCCACAGGGCTATGCACTAATATCTATACAGACTCCAAGTACGCTTTTACTACCTTGCATGTGCATGGGGCCTTATACAAGGAGAGAGGTTTAATCAATTCAGGGGGAAAAGGCATAAAATATGACAATGAAATTCAAGAGCTACTAGACGCTTATGGGCACCAAAAGAGGTAGCAGTCATATATTGCAGAGGGCATCAAAAGGGAAATGCGATAATTATCTAAGGAAATCACAAAACAGATCAAGAAGCAAAGCTTGCAGCAACAAGAGAAACTGTCAAAATGACTGCAATAACCGCAGCGCTTCTTCCTAGCCTTCTGACAAACTGGAATCTTTGCTACATACCAAATGAGAAAACATGGTTTGAAACTGAAACGGAACACTACTTACAAGCCAGATGATGAAAATTTCAAGACGGCTGAATAGCAATTTCAGAATCATTGGCTCCAGCATTTGTTAGGCAATTTCACCAACGGACACAGAGTGGACGGACCACTCTTAAAAATACCCTCAGTAAGTACTTCTACATCCCTTGACTCTCCAGTATAGCATGGGTAGTCTGCGAACAATGTGTAACTTATGCTCAAAATAATCCACTGCAAGGACTCAAACTCTCCCCCAGAGTGCAGCATGTGGTGGGGGCACCCTTTGAGGATCTTATCGTGGACTTTAGAACTCCCATGCTGCCGAGGCTACAGATATATCCTTGTTTTTGTGTGTACTTTCTCAGGATAGGTTGAGGCCTTCCCCACAAGGACAGAGAAAACCACCGAAGTGGCCTGATTCTTGTTAAAAGAAATCATTCCTCTGTTTGGACTCCCGATCACTATAGGATTGGACAATGGACAGCCATTTGTAGCAGAGGTAGTATAGTTAATGATAAGAGAACTGAAAATCAAATGGAAGCTCCATATAACCTATAGGCCACAAAGTTCAGGAAAGGTAGAGTGATTGAACTGGACCTTAAAGTCATAACTAAGTAAGTTATGCCAAGAAAATCATTTAGGCTGGGTCCAGCTCCTGCCAATAGTTCTTCTAAGGGTAGGGTCTAACCCCACAAAACAGGGTTCTTGCCTTTTGAAATCCTTTTTTGGGTGGTCACCCCCTCTTGTTAAGGGCATACAGGGAGACTTAAAGGAGTTAAGAAATCTTCTTCTAAAATAATGAATACAAGTCTTAGGTTCAGCCCTCAATGCCATCCATCATCAAGTCAGAGAATGGCATGACTACCAATTAGTTTAACTACCAATACCCATTCTTTTAAGCCAGGTGATATAGTATGGGTAAAAGAATGGAATGTACAGCCTCTAAAACCCCTCTGGAGGGGCCCATTTACTGTTCTTTTGTCTATTCCAACTGCAGTCAAAGTAGCCAAAATAGTTCCCTGGATCCATTACAGCAGAGTTAAGCCTGCCTCCCAGGACTGGGAGTATACCACACATCTCTCAGCTCCCCTTAAGCTGACCCTATGGAAAGTCACCGAGACCAATGGAAAACCCAAAATGGATTTCCCAAGCCCTGCTCTAGCCACTCTGGGGCTGACTAGTCTACACACAGTTAAAGTTTGAGGATCCTTAGGCCTTGCTTCAGCTACACACCTGACCTAGCTGATCTATGCATGGCAGAAGCTTGAGGACTCAATGGAACCGCCTTACTGATAAGCCATTGTTTCTCTTTGTCAGTATTTGCCAATTACTATACTGTTTGTCATTTTATTTGCTATAGGACTGACTTTATTTGCTATAGGACTGACAGAGTCGAGCCCTACAAACTGAACATGTTGGGAAAAGGTCTCACTAGCATTCCTGTTGTTTCTTATAATAGGAAGCTTTCTTGTGTTTTTATGAACTTCTGCCTAGTTTGGGTGTCTATTGCTTCCCCCATACACCTAGCATGTAAATGTATAGAAACTATCTGGCCAGACATAAAAGTCTCCCATCGTTATTATCCCAGTCAGAAGTTTGTTACACTGACAAAATATTTGTGCTCATAATGGCCAGCTGTACTTTACTGGATTATTAAAACAGAGTACCAGTACACTAAAGCTAGTGTTATAGCTTGTAATATCCTTGGAAATACAAAGTGGGTTTGTTGGGATCTCGCCCCTGCACCCAAAGTCAAGAAGCTGCTTGAAATTATACAATTTATAACTCCCCTGGCTATCCAACAGCCAAAGTTAACCTCCTTCCCTCACTCATGGGAAGTAGGTCAAAATCTGTTTATAAAATTTGGCTGAAAACATAGCCCGGACACTTGGTGTCACGAATTGTTGGGTATGAGGAGGAGTCTTAATGACTGAAGAATGGCCTTGGAAAGGAACTAGTCTTGATGCATACCAGTTCCTTCAGTGGAACAATTCTGTAACTGTTAGAACAAACAGCCTACCCCAAAAATGAGTCCTCTCCTCAAAAATAATTAGAGAAGACTTCTTAAACAGAGCGAACTCTGCTTATACTCAATGGGTAGGAAAAACTTCTTGCAAAAGAATATTATAATAGAATTCAACCCACTGAACATGGTGGCCAACAAGGCCTGTTTGGTATTGGGTGCCTGCCTATGCAACTAAATCTTCCCAATGCACTATTATCACACAAACAATAAGTAATTATACAGTACTATTGTCTGAACAAGCGAACCCGTTATAAGTCAAAGTTGGACAAACCTGTCCTCTGTAAATCCAGACCTCTGGAAAGCCCCCAAAGGGCTGTTTTGGATATGTGGAAAGGTTGCATTCCCAGCACTATGGAAAGGCACATGTACCATAGGAATAATCCAACCAGGATTTTTCCTTCTGCCTAATCTGAAGGGAGATGAACTGGGCATCCCCCTTTATGAGAGTCTCAAAACAGGATGTTCGATCTCTTGATAAAACTCTTATTACAGGAGGGATCCAGGTTTGGAAAGATGATGAATGGCCACCCCAGATAATTATAAATACTTATGGCCCAGCCAGATGGGCACAAAATGAAAGGTGGGGATACCGCATGCCTATATATATATATATATATATATATATATATATATGCTAAATCACATTATCAGGTTACAAACTGTCTTAGAAGTTATAACTAATCAAACAGCCATGGCTTTTGAGCTTGCTGCTCAACAACAAACCCAAATGCATACCTCCATTTATCAGAACTGCTTAGTGTTGGACTATCTGCTAGCAGAAGAAGGAGGAGTATGTGATAAATTTAATAGCTCTGACTGTTGTTTGCAAATAATAGATAAAAGTAAAGCTATAACAGATATAACCACCAATATTAGAAAGCTTGCCCATTCCCAGTACAAAAATGACATGGCATAAAAATTGGCAATTGGTTTTAAAACATGTTCTTGGGTCTGGGAGGATTTAAGCACATTATTGGCTCTGTAATCCTATTGTTGAGATCCTGTCTTATCCACCCTTGCATAACCTCAATAATTATGAACTCCATCTCTAAGTTTGTGGAAACAGTTGTTGAATGAAAAACTGCAACCCTCATAATGTTAATGCACCAAATTGAAGTTGATGCTCTTTAATCCATAAAGGGTTGAGCATCAAAGGGGGGAATGTGGCAGAGGGGTTAAAAACAATTAAAATGTTTCCCTTTTAAAAATCAACCTGCAAGCTACAAACCTGCTAGACATGGGATGTGAGAAAACCAAATAGCCACAAGTCACTTTCCTGGAAGTGCAAGATAGTAATTGATTCACAATCTTACTCCTACATCCTCTCTTTGTGAAGTTATTGGTTTACAACCCCTGCTTGTCGTGTATATCCTGGAAACAATTTGTTCTTTGAAAATCTGGTTTTGCTAAATACAAACTTGCAAATTCCAAAGAAAAATATATAGCCATACAACCCGACCCCCCTCCCTTACCTAAACTAACATATAAAACCCCTCTCCTCTTTCTCCAGGTTGCTCAGCCTTGGAGCATTAGCCCACTGAGTTGCACTGATGCTAATAAAATGCTACTTCCTAAGAGACCCTCGGTGTCACAGTCTCTCTATTTTCCTGCAACACTCATGCAACAGGAGGGGACCTGAAGAGGTTGCCCTATTGCAGTAATATTGACCACTGTTGCAATGGTCGTAAATAACATTTTCCTGACCTGCTTAATACTTTCTTTTGTAATTTTTTTGAGAGTTAACTAAAGATTAATTTTAATAAGTATCTGGGGGTTTGACATCTTTTTCCCCTATAGGCACACCTGCAGCTCCTAAAAAAATTTTTTTGGGGGGTAATGAATCAAATATATATATATATATATATATATTTTTTTTTTTTTTAATAAAAAGATAAAATACTGCCAACCAGTGAAACTGAATAGAAAATAATTCTAATTTACAGAATACATCAGGGTTTTTTTCAGACTTTTAATTTTTTCAAAATATGAAAGAGCAACATAAATTCTTGTGAAATTCCCCTCTTACTTAAGAACTCATTATCAGAAAATTAGTTTAACAAGGCCATAGTGTAGGAGACTATGTTGCTTTCAAAAACTAACATGAGAACAAAGACATGAAAAAAAGTCAACATTTTAAACTAATACTTATATTTCTTATGCCTGTGAATGGACATTTCTGATTTAGTGGCTACAAAATGATAAAATGCAGACAGAATAGTGTCTTCAAAAAGTATACTCTCTTTATCTAAAGGATTACAGAGATAATCCCAACTGGCATGACACTTTTATTAATATAGTTTAACTTTTTTGCCCCAAAGATCCCATTTGTCAATCTGAACTAATTTTAATCTGAACTAATTTTGGTCTATGTGTGTGTGTGTGTGTGTGTGTGTGGTGTGTGTGTGTAAACAGCAGTGAAAGGTAGGAAGGGATAGTTGAAAAAAGAGGAAATAGGATAACTTATTTCCATTTTTAAAAAATACAGTGGTATAATGACAATAAAATATTACAAACGAGAGAAAATACTGACAATTGGCTTTTTATAAGAACTTAATGTATAACAAATATATTTGATTGGATCTCACAATGCCATTTAGCTTGACTACTGATCTTTCTCCTGCACCTCATTATATAACTTTATCTACATTTTCATGAATAGAATTGCTTAAAAACATATATTTATTTTATGCATCATAATATTAACTATTATGGTAGAAATATATGGAATATCTTTAACCTTTCATATTCATCTTAGGAAATACCAATACTGTCTGAGTATGACACTGAGTTATTTAAAGCATTAAGAAATGGACAGTGTAGGAAGTACACTTCAAAATGAGTCCTGCTGATTCTCATTCTTAGTTGAAATCACTCTCCCTCTCTCATCTCTCTTCCTTTTATTGATAAGTTTAGATCAGTCGTTTTTACATGAAATTAAAATACATTGAACTAAGATGTTGATTTGATCATCCAACAACTATTTACTGTCTGTGACAAGGCAGGCTGTGTTCTAGAGAACAGCACAAGAATGTATACATTTTTACATTTATGTATATAAAAGAAATATATATATTTCTTATATATATATACATATATATATATAAAACGTATTATTTTAAAAAACACAGATTCCCTATGTCAACATTTCAGTTTCTCATATAAACTTTGTTAAGTTGTTTCAAGGTTGGCACCAAAATTTAAAAAAAAAAAATCCTTTGAACAAGTCATGCTTGAGACAGAATAACAAAATTAGAAGATCATATATGCCTGTTTCAGTAGCTCAGATCTTAAGTACTGTTTTTAATCAATTGACAGCCTTATCGTTCCAAGCTTTATAGACTGACATTTATCAAAGTTCAAACACTTTTGAAAATATTTCAGTTTCATTCCACTAATCAATTTTTAAATCTTATTCCTTTAGTTATATTTCTTCATTTGACTTGACCTTGACTGCTTCTTTCCTGCCTTGAATTAAAATTAATGCCCAATATGTTTACTTTTAGTTACTTTTGTCCATATTTCTTGACCACTTCTTATAAAGCAGACATATAGAAATGTTTACAAATTCCTGGTCCTCACTCTAAATCTCTAATGGTAACTCCTCAACAGATACATATCAGCGTATAAATACACACACACCCTACACACATCCATACTCACCCACCTGCACACACATGAGTGTGCATGCACACAAACACACACACACACACACACACACACACACACTCCACTTAATTAGAACAAAGTATTCTAAGGACAAAGACATCATATACAAGTGATCTCTTTGTGCACCTCATGCTGTATATTAAGAGTGTTCAACTGAGGTGAGTATATAAAGAATTCTAAGGCTACTTAAACACTAAGCTACCTAGATAGTAATTAGACACTATCTTAGCAATGCTCTAAATAGTATTCTTGAGGATCTAAAGAATGTATGTACTTATCAGTAAAAAAGGAGTTACATGATGCTGAAGAAAATTGCAAGTTTATTATATTTTATATATGCTTTATCTATTAACAAAGCAAGACTGATGTCACTATGATTATATTTTATATTTAGTTCTTGCATTAATTTTTATTTGCCGAAAGCATGTATTCTTTAAGGTCCCTGTGAGTAAGAAACATAGAAAAATAATACAAGAAATAAAATTATCATCTTTACACTGTGATTTGGTCTAGTAAGACTATTCTACACACATAGGTTACAAATTAGTGTCTTGGGGAACCTCTTTGGTGTTTCATTTTAAGAGCTTAACTTGAATACATTTGAGTGGATCATGCATCACAACTGACTTAAATTTTGACCTGTATAAAAATGAATTTTCAAAAATATGTCAGAAGCCTGGATACTGTAAAATCTTTATCATCATAGAATCATAAAATTCTGGCCATTAGTTACTAAGGAATTGTTCAGTGAATCTAGAACAACTTAGACATAAATAGTTATGAGTGAGTATGGCTCATCATTAACGTCTGTAAAAATTAGTGGCATCATTTATGGTTGAGAATTAAAAAAAGATATGAAACTTACTTTGATAGAAATAGATGATAGAGATAAACTTTTCATAGAGCAAGAGGACAATAAGAGATGTGTAAATGTATGTTTTATAGGTAAGATTTTTATGGTGAAATTGTGCTGAAAAACAATAAAGTGTGTGTTTTATAAGCTCAATTGGCAGTTGCATTATCATAGCCTTTTAAATATTTCACTAACTTCAAAATGTAATTTATCACTACAGTGATCTGATGTAATAAATTAGGATAACAGGTAAGGGTTGGTGTAAGCTAAAAAACAATATGCATTAAAAAATTATACTTCATGTATTACAGAAGATGGTCTATACATTAATTGTTTTAAGTCTATCACGTTATTCACATTTGGAAGAAAATCAGTAAGTGTTTACTGAAGAAAATTAGTGAAATGCTCCCATTTTATACTATTTTCTGTTCATTCTACGGCTTACCCTAAACTGCAAGGAAGGTCCAAAAATTAACTCCTTCAAATAGAATAAGTCTCCAAGAAGGAATGTGATTGCTCTTTCCACTCAAATATTCCATTCTCTGCCCCAAATCAAAATAATTTTTCCAGAGTCTGGTACAATCTTGGTCTCAAAGCCATTGTTTCTATCATCACTCTCACTTGTGCCTTAAGGTTCAATTCTTCTAATTTAGTTGAGTCAGTTTGGAAAAGTTCCATTTTGTAATACTGGAACCAACCTCAACGATTATTTCACTAAAGATGTTATTCTTCTGGTGTTCCTTATTATTAATTTTAAAAAATGATACCAACTTTACTGGCATCTAACTGCATCCTTGACATTTTCTTCTTCCTCACATTTCATTTCCAACAACCAAGTCTTGTCAGTTTTCCCTTCTCTATATTTCTTGAATGTATTTTTGTCACCATCATGGGATTCCAACCCACTCCCCTCTCTCACCTGGGCTGTGATGATTGTCTCTAAACTGCTCTCTCTGGCACCTTCTCCAAACAAGTCTCTGTGCTATATCCAGAATGATTTATTTTTTGAACTGTAAATATAACTATATGAAATTGCTCTGCTTAAGAATTCCCAAAGACTTCACATTAGTAATAGGATAAATATCAAGAATCCAAAATAGGGTTAAAGCAGTACAACATCTGTCCTTGTTATTTCTTTTTACCTTCCTCTTGTGGCATGAACCTTCCTTCTTGGTCTAAATGATTTAGTAATATTTCATTCCTCAAATATGATAAGCTTCTTATCTTCTGGACTTCATTTTCTTATTTATGTGCTTTTTCACTGCCATTCCATACTTATATAATTGACCCTTAATCTTATCTTGTTTGCTCTTCAATCTTCCCCACCAAGGAGGCCTTATCTGATGTCCCTCATATGCAGGGCACTCATAACTATGCATTGTTCTTCTCTGTAGTAGTGATTATTTTTGTTATGATTTTATATTTTTTGATATCTTATTACTGTTTATAACATGTAAAGTTGGTCATGCTCTTTGACAATAAGTCTAGTGGATTTTCAATACATTCAGTAAATCAGTATATAAGTTGTTTCCCATAAGCCATGATTCTGAGGTTGGGGAGAAAAAAAATCTGTAACAAATTAAAGGATGAATACCCAAGTAATACTGACCTACTCCGACTTTTAGAAACAGTTAGGATGTTTATTTCCCTGGTTTCAGGCGGAAGCTTGTAAAGAAAATTTCTTGCATGTTCTCCTCTCCACTCACTCTTTCTATTGAAGAAGTAATTCAACAGGTAAATTAGACTCAGGAAATTTTGATAATTTGCATTAACAGGAGGTGAGTCCAAGAAGTGTAAATAAGGAGACATAGAGCCTTTCTCAGTCACTATCTTTAAGCTCTTGAAACTGCTTGTGGCATAAATCAGAGAGCACATGGATAAGAGCTGCATAGATAGATTTTGTCCATGTTTTCATGAGTCCATCTTCTCCAATTGTGACTGAATGTTAGAAACCCAGGATCAAAAGTCAAAGGTTTATGATGAGGGAGGTAGAATGTTTGTCTTTTTCCCAATCTAATTTTACCACAAATAAAGATGACTACACACACTATACACATGTGTGTGTACACACACACACACACACACACACACACACACACACACACACACAACTCCTTGCATACATTTAATCATTCATGTGAAGTGGTTTGATTTTCTATTTTCCAACTAACAGTACTTGCATAGACTCTTGCTCCAAAACTTTTGACAAATATTAGCATTTGGGAAACCCTGCCCCGCCACGACATAACATCTTGATAACAGCCTGAACTATAGCATTGGTAGACATGACACTTTTTTAACCAGAAAGGTGTAAATGGCTTTCAAATGGTTGGCTAGTTGGTTTTTACAGTAGCTTGGAATGGCTTTTTGACAAGTACAAACCTTACTAGTTATTACTAGTCTCCAGAGAATTCGTATTAGGCTTTAATTTGCTAATATTAGAAATGTGAAGGCTGCACTATACTAGTTTCCATAAATATTGGTCCTTTTCACTCTTCCCCACGGAATTCAGAGGCAGGTCTAAGACAGTATCTAACATGATCTTATATTATTGTGTTTGCCACAGATTTCTGGAGCCCCCTTTCAGTACATGGTCTCAGCATTGATCCTTGACAGCTAATTCTATTATATCAGATCATGTGTATTCATGGGGGAATTGCTTTGTACATCTCACAGAATTTGAATTCAACTGTCAAGAGAGTATAGGGTTTACCAAGGAATAGATAAAGAAGAATAAATGTTTTTGCTATATAGAGGATATATCATCTTCTTTGGGTAATGTACATCAGTGCTTCTCAAAATAGAGTACTAAAGGTAACCAGTTCACAATGAGAGAAGTAGCTTCTACTAGAAATTAAATCAATACATGATTTCTTTCATTAAGTAACTGTTGCTACAAAAAGATGTCTTCTGAAAAAACTAGCATGTTGATTGATTTGCATACTTTGGCAGTAGTCTATGGACTAAATCTTAAGCCCTACTGAAAAACTGAATACAGTTATTTGACAGTGAAGTATTATTGGAAAAGTCTGTCTCTAGGCCTCAGGAAGCTATCAGATTGACCGTGTGTTGTCTATACAGTAATAATACAACTGAATATCATTTTTGTACTTTAAACACTTTACATATTGCACTCTACATATATTTTCTCATTTAATCCTTCAATAAATGTATAAGATAGAAAATAGTCTTGGATTTAATTGCTCCACTAAGGTCAAAGAGCAAAAACTCTCATTAAAATACCAATGTCAGAGATTCTTCTTCCAATTAGAATAAAGTTACAAAAGGTAATTGCTCCAGCTATAATAAGAATATACTAGACACACTTTTTTAAAAAACTTCATTTTTTTTTTGCTTAAAACCATAAAAAACTGTGGGCCTAAAGTTTATATGAACTAAATTTTAGAGAAAAACAAGGCTTTCCTAGGTGAACAGAAATTATTAACTGATTCCATCCCTAAGGACATTTTCTGGGTCTGGGGCTTGAGTAGGCAAAAGAGCAAGCCTAGTATTGGCCGAGAAACTTGGCTAGAACATGGAAAATATACAATATTTTTCAAGGTACTACAAAATGGTATGTGGGTTGAAAAGTAGAAGGATCATGTGATCTTTTAACATTTATTTATATTCCTTTATTCATTCATTCAGAGATAGGATCTCATTCTGTTGCCCAGGCAGGCGTGCAGTGGTGTGATCATATTATAGCTCACTGCAGCCCCAAACTCTTTGGCTCAAGAGATCCTTTCGTTTTGGTCTCCCAAAACACTGAAATTGCATGAATTAACCATTGTGCCTCTTTTAGCATGTAGATACTAAACCTTGCTGGGTCAGGAGGCAAAAATTAAATATAAAAAGGAGTTTGCATAGTTTCTTTCCACAAATCCAAGAGCTTGTTTAGTGCATCTAACTACTTCACAAAGGAGACCATTTCTCCATCAAGCTAAGTTAAGTATGCACAGTTTTATTTTTCCTCTATAATAATTTCTATGCTAAAAGCTCATTAATTATGATTTTAACAATCTGTTTTGGTATCACAGTTGCAGAAAATTCATCACATCACTGAATTCATGAGATATTATCATTGTTTCCTCCAAGTTTCTCTCACTTATATTACTTATTTAATTTCTTTTATTCCCTATACCTCATATAGAAGAGTACTCTAATGTGTTTGATATAGGTCCGTAACTCTACAAAAATTCATATAAAACACAAAAGTTGTTTTCTAAGTGTATATGTGTATATACATGAATGTATGCATTTTCCTTAAACAGTACTGTACTATAAATCTAATTATATTTCTGATTTTTTTTTGTCACATAGCACAATGCTTTTCCTACATTACTACATCGCTGTAGGTTCTTTTGCTTTTGTTCCCCTCAATGCACCATAGTTTTTAAAAAATGAATTCACCATATTTTACACTCCCAGTCTCATAGTGTAAAATGACATGCTCTAATACCAAAAGATTCGCTCACATAAGTAGTATTCTTATAAACACACCATTTTGGTCACAATTTGTTGGGAATGTATAACTGAGAGTAAGGTACCTAGGTTATAGGACATGCATATTTATTATGAAATAGATGCTGTCAGGTTACTCTCCAAATGTTTGTAACTGTTTAATTTCTCATTTATTGTCCATAAAGATTATTGCTCTTCATATTCTCATCACATAATATCATCCAGAATTCTTAAATTTTCTAAGCAAGTGGAGAAAAATATATATCTCATTTTATTTGTGAGCATTGGCATTTGTCAGATTGCTGATAACAGATTGGGATATTTTGGGGTCACTTTTCTGTTCAATTTACTATTTTTTTTTGTTGAGTTGAATATAAGTATAATGTTATACTTTAATAAAATCCTTACTAAACTAAAAAAGTAAGTAATAAAATGCAAATTGAATTCTAGAAGGAGTATAAAACCCACAAGTATTAATTTCAACAAATGTTGGCATTTACAAAGTTATCAAACATATGTAAAGTTACATGCCGTATGTTTGATAACTTTGTAAATGCCAACATTTGTTGAAATTAATACTTGTGGGTTTTATATTCCTTCTAGAATTCAATTTGCATTTTATTACTTACTTTTTTAGTTTAGTAAGGATTTTATTAAAGTATAACATTATACCAAAATCTATGTTTTGTGGGGTTTATTCAGATTTAGAATTCTGATAATTTTTTGGTGGATAAATCCTTTCTATTATAACAAAATGTAGCTAAAACAATGAAGTATGACTATTTCTGCTAATGCTTATGACTTTGAAGTTTTCTTTGTTTAGTTGTATAGACATATCTATTTTCTTTGGTTGGTGTTTGTATAGTATTTATTTTCCTTTTACTTTTAATCTTCCTATAATTTTCTTCTTCTATTTGGGCAATATTTGTCTTTTATAACCAAATATATAGTCTATATTGTTGAATGTTTCATACATGCTTGAAAAGAATATTTATTTTGTTTTTGTTTGTTGGACTGTTCTATGAATGCAAATTGGTTCTAACTGGTTGATGATGTCCTTCAGTTTTTTCTATATCCTTGCTGTTAATCTTACTAGTGATTCTATAGATACCAAGAGAGAAATGTTGAAGGGTTTAAGTATAATTGTAAATTTGTCTATTTTCAGTTCTGTCAGTTTTGAACCTCTTTTTTTCTTTTTTGGTGTATTCAAATTTATCATTATTTTATGTCTTATTGATGAACTGATTCTTATCATTTTTTAATGTCCCTCTTTGTTTCTGATCATCACTTTGAAGTCTGTTTTATCTGATATTCATATATTTTCTCCAGCTAATTTTTTTAAATTTAGTGTTTGCATGATGTATCTTTTTCATGGTATATTATTTTACCTTTAATCTATCTATACCATTATATTTGCAGTGAGTTTCTTGTATACACTGTATAATTAGATAATTTTTGTAATCCATTTTGAAAATCTGTCTCAATTGATATGTTTAAACCATTAAAATTTAATGTAATTATTGATATATCAGGAATCTAGTCTTTAATTTTATTATTTGTTTTGTATTTGATCCCTTTTTTTATTCCTGTATCCTAACTTATGCTTTTCTGTGGATGACTTAAACATTTTAGTATTCTAATTTACTTATGCTATTTTTAGACATCCTTATCTTTTGTTAGTGGTGGATGAAGGATTGAAATATGCATACTTAGCTTATCAGTCAACATTTTAACACTTCAAGTATGTCATCAATTTGCTATCTTTACCCTCTCCACTATAAACAATTATCTTAGATATTACCTCTACATACATTGATCTAGGAATTTACATTGAGAACTACATCAAAAAATGTTATTTTTGCTTTCAACCATCAAAATAATTTTAGAAACAAAACAGAGGAATAATCTATAATATTTACTGAGATACCTTTCTGTTGCTCTTCAGTTCTTTTACCTTTTATTTTCATCTTAAACAGACCTTATTCAATTATTTTTCATTCCTTTTGTTAACTTTTCATGCATTTATGTGCTTTTTTTGTTATTATACTAGACATCATATTTTTTATATTTGGTTAATTAAAAGTGAACACAGAGTATTACTTATTCCTCTTATCCATAATGCCAGAATTGCATAATACTTTATATTTACCCCTTCACATCTACTGTATTATTGTGGCTATAAATCATCACTATATATATTTTCAATTTACACATTATCATGGTTATTTTGCATGAACCCAGATATTTACCCTTTTGTGCATTAATTTCTTCTACATTTACATGTCTCTATTTAGGGCCATTTTCTTTTTGCATGAAAAACTCATTTTAGTGTTGCCTAGGACACCAGCAATATTTATGAATGATTCAATTATGGGAGAAAATATGTGTACTCTCTGTAAATTTGATTATTATTTCTACACACTATAATACCCACTGGTTTGAGCTTCTTAATTGAATTATTCTGATATTGTATTTTTTTATTTTAATTGCTTATTTATACCTTCTATTATTTGCTTATGTTGCTTGATGTATCAATTTCTAAGAGTATGTCAAAAATCTAATTATAACTGTTGACTTTTCTATTTCTAGTCAAATACCTGTCCGATTTTACCATATATATGTAAATTTAAGTAAGTGAGATTTTCTTTATGTGAAGTAGGTATATTTATATTCAAAATGATTATGTTTTCTCAATATATTGTATCTTGTACATGTATTAATACACAATGTCTTACCTTCAATCCTATTTTGTCACATATTTTAACTACAACACAAATATTCTGTTGCATTACCTGCACTATATGTTTTTTCTAGTCATTTAATTTTTCAATTCATGTTTTCTTTTGTAAATCATATGCAAGGTATTGCTGAATTTTACCTTTTGCAATGTAATGTGAGCGGTTCTGCTTGTCTTTGGCTATTTAACCTATTTGAATTTACTATAATTAATATCATTTTATGCTTAATTTATTGTATTTTCATGCTGTACATCTTTTTTCTTTCACTGTCTTTCATGTGGTAGGCCATAATTTATTCTGTTAATGTAAATTTTAAGCATTTTATTTGCATTTTTTGAGAGCTAACCTTCAATTTTTAAATTCTGTATTTATAATTTTCTAAAATTGTCAACACCTACATCTTCTTCTCAATTTCCTTATGAATAGATCTCAGCTGCCTTCCTTTGGCATTCCTTAGTTTCCAATTATTCAACACCCTCAAACCTGTATTCTCAAGAATAGTTAACTTCA
Source organism: Carlito syrichta (assembly GCF_000164805.1). Lineage (NCBI taxonomy): Eukaryota > Metazoa > Chordata > Mammalia > Primates > Tarsiidae > Carlito > Carlito syrichta. The sequence continues at coordinate 330,201 of NW_007254837.1, read as the reverse complement.
AATAGGAGTGTAAATTCTTTAAGAAATAAAAAAAAAAAATATTTACCTAGGGGAATTTGGATATTATTTCCAGATCTTCAAATTTCATTAATATTCCTTCTTTATATTCTTTGTCACTTACAGTTTTATAAAGGTTTTTCAAAACAAAAGCATATGCTTCATCTTTTCCTTAACCTTACTATGGCCTCTAGTTTAAAAACTTCCAGAGCACCCAGTAAACAGGTATTTGAAGACATTGTTTAGGGGAGAAACATGTTTTAATTGTTAACCAACATGAATTAAACATGGGCTGAGTAAGACTTTCTTTGTTCTGATTTACACATACTCTACTAAGTAAAGAATCACTATGGATATAAAATATTCTGACTTTGTTGGGAGATTCTAAAATTAGATATAATGTAGTTTGGGCAATTGGAATATCTTGGTTTTTTTGTGACAATCTCAGTTCTTTCATCAACAACAATTGTCAGAAATGTATTGCTCTTGAGAAAGAACATAGGTGTGTGATGAGAACAGAGCAAATCAACAATGAAAGCTAAGAATGGGTTTTTCACAAATTTAAATAAAATTGCTTCTTTTCAGCTATTTTTATTCACTACAGAATATCTAATTTATTATCCATTACAAAATGCCTAATATCTAATTTAAATAGCCAAAGCTGTTCTGTAAATACCCATTTTTCTAAGATTCAGTGAAAAAATTCAGTAGTTGGAATTTCTTTACAAATTTTGTTGAGATTTGGGTATACCTTAATACCAAAGAAGGTATGATTTAACTTTCAAAATATTAAATATATATCTCTACCACTGCCAATTCTTACCTTAATTGATGATATAAAATATTTATTATTTGCTTTCCTACATAACAATTACTATAAGCTACATAAGCTACATTATATTAGTATATGTCTGATTTTTCAAAATTAAGTATACAGGAAAATATGATATTTATATTCACTAAATTAATGGAGTTCTGAATTTTTATACATAATTCTTATTTCCTCTTCTCAAAGACAAACACAGTAGTTCAAGAAAAAAACACCTATTTACTGTATTATTCTGTATTAAGTTACTAATACTGTTGTAACAAACTATAACAAATTTAATGGCTTAAAACAAAGCAAAGTTATTGCTTTATATAGCTCTTGAGGTCAGAGGTCTAAAGTGTATATTGATAGGCTAAAATCAAGGTGTCAGAGAGCTGCTTTCTTCCGATAGGGTCTAGGAGATGTTTCCTTGTCCTTTTCATTCCTGAAAGGTTGCCTCTATTGGCACATGGCCCCTTCCTCTAAATCAAAGCCTGGAATATAACATCATTGAATCTCTCTCTTTTGCTTTTCTCTTCTATTTATAAGGATCCTTATAATTATATTTGGTCTACCTGGATGATTGAGGATAATCTCCTCATCTGAAGGTCATCTCACTAGCAGTCTCAATTATATCTGGACCTTAATTCCCCTTATCATATAATCTAACACAGTCACAGTTTCTGGGGAGGTGGGTATCTTAGGGAGCCATGATTCTGTGTACCACACCTCTTGTTAAATAACTTACAAAAGTAATACATATTATATTGCATACTTACACATTAGATATCAAGGTACATCATATACATCTATTTTAGTTTTTGCTAATTTACAAACTGCATGAACTAGTCATATGAAAGCTCTATATCATTTTAAACTCGACTGCTTTCATAACTATATTATGAGATCAGGATTTATTTCTGTATTATTTTAACATTTCTCCAAACACATAATAGTTTGTATCATATATTTCTAGACTAAAAGAGTTCAGATGTTAGGTGATAGTGATGTCTATCTCTGCTAAGTGATGTCTGTCTTTGCTAATTTGGTTATATAGCAGAATATTTTTTTCATAATTTAATGATCTAAATATAACTCAAGGTTTTGACCAAAATACATTTAAAACTATATAATGGGATAAAGTGTTTTATTCAAAATATATTAGCAAATGTATATTGATGTGAGAAATAACTTTAAATATTGAATTAAAAACGATAGCTGGGCTCAGTGGCTCAGCCTGTAATCCCGTGCCTTTGGAAGGCTGAGGTGAGTGGATTGCCTGAGCCTGTGGGTTCGAGACACGCCTGGGCAACTAGGCAAGATCTCATCTCGACAATAAATCAAAAATTAGCTGGGTGTGGTAGCGCGCACCTGTAGTTCCAGCTACTTGGAGGCTGAGGCTGTTGGATCACCGGAGCCCAGCAGGTCGAGGCTGTGGTGGCCGGG
>NW_007254837.1:310785-327930 GCF_000164805.1 Carlito syrichta | reverse complement strand
AAAAAAAAAAAAAAAAAATGATCTGCCTATAAATGAAAAATAAGAGTATAATCAATAATCATTTAATATAATTAATTTGGATATAGCTTTTTTCACTGACAGAAATTGAGAAAGTCAATTACTCTAAAAAAGTGATAACAAATTATTTTGCCTGTTGGGTGGTTTACAATTCTTTCTTTCAACAAAATCGAAGGAGAACCTACTAGAATTGTTAGCTACTATGCCATTAAAAATTGTTTTTCATGATGGATCATTGTATTCTTGTGAAGTATTTCAGAAATAATTCAGTGACATCACTGTAAAAATGGTTTTTATTTCATTTTGCTTACTCGAGACTAAGATTTTTGAGCTTCCATCTGTAAAAATGAAAAATAGAAATAGAATTGACACTAAACACTGTCTCATTCAGGCAACAGGTAATATTTACACATATACACACAAATTTATCAAAAAGGAAAGAATATTTTATCTCTTAGGGTTATAACTACAATACAATTTTAATTTTTGAACTTTTTATTTGTCTGTATTTCTCTAAAGTTATCATTAATATGTCTTCAAATAGTTCTTTCCTCTTTTGGTCTCTTCGTTAATTTGTTTGTTAGTGTTTATCATTGAAGTTTTTGGTTTCTTACCTTCTTTACTTTCTCCCTTTTCTTCTTCTTCCCCTCCTCTTCCTCCTCTCTCTCCCTGTCCACTTTCCCCTCCCCTTCTCCCTCTTCCTTCTACTTCTTTTTTTGGTATGTTCCAAAGGATAAGCATTTTTATATATTTATTTTGTTCACAGATGTAATTCAGGTGTTTGGAGCAATGCCTGGCATTGTTTAAATAGATATTTGTTAAGTAAATAAATATCTCCCATTTCTTTATTTCTCCTGCTCCCCTCTAAAAGAGGTCCTAACCTTTCTCCCCTCAGCTGAAACTATTTTATAACTTATGTCATACACTGCTGCTTTCATTTATACCACTGTAGTTTGAAATTAATATTTCACTAGCTTCTTTATAAGCTGTGATTCCCAATTCTTTGTTATCAATGGCTACCCTTTATCAATGAAAGAAAACTTATTATGCTGGTTTTTAACTTTCAGTCTATCTCATATTTTTCAGTTTATTGTTTTTCTTTTATACCACTGGGTATAAAACATAAAATGATAACATAATTTTTTGCCTCTTAGGTATCAAAGGTTATTAAGTACTCCCACATACAGTTTATTGATGATAGCAGGTATCTTTTAATCACATGTGTGCTGAAATATGTATTGTTTGTGCTCCTCCTGGAGAGGACAAAGCATAGGAAGAAAAGATGCCCCATAGTAGAAAGTTCAAGGTACCAGGGTTGAGTACTCTCCATCTTCTATAGCTCTAAACTGCTCTAAAGTTATGATACAGAGACCCTCAAATGTCTGTCCATATTGTCACAGCTCCTAGAGAAGGGCATGCCCAGGGCACAAGTGCTCCTGTTCATTCCTGAACAATATTCCTGAGAGTTAATAGCAGGTGTGCTTCCCCTTATCTGCTATGCACTCCCAGTAAGTAGTTTCTCTCAGTAAGTAGTTTCTCCCAGTAAGTAGTTACCTTGACTTCCCTGTAATCTATGCCCCATCAACTGAAATGCAATCCTAGTAAATAGTTACTCCCAGTAAGTAGTTTTCTTGACTTCCCTGTAATCTATGCCCCGTCCACTGAAAGATGCAAATCTCCTTTTACTCCCTTTTTCTGAGTGGTTATAAGTTTTAAAAATATAGTATCAATGTAATCGTAAGCCTCGTAAATTATATAACTTTTGTATCAATGTAATCCTAAACTTTATGATTTGTATAACTTTTGCATAATGCATGATGTCTTACAACCTTTACAGCAAGTTTGATTAATGCTTCTCCCGAGCCCTACTGATAAAAGCTACAAGATACCTCTGATACCAGGAAATCTGGATGGAAAAATGTCACTATCGATAAATGAGGCTGAAGCTCAAGTTCTATACAATGCTCTGCTGGCCATATGGCTAATGTATAGGTACTAACAACTCCAGACTATAAAAGTGAACTGTAAAAGCCTAGAGGGTGAGCAGAGCTATTTTGAAAGACCTTTAGTCTGACTCTGCTCCCTGGATTCGAACTTAGAAATAAACTTCTTTCTACCAGTTTCCTGCTCCTTTGATTTATTGATATCAAGAGAGCAGCTGAGTGTTACTTGAACCATAACAATTACTCTAAAAAATCCAAGTGCATACTAACTGTTGTTTGTTTTCTATGTCATGGTATAGCTGGGAAGACAAAGATCTTCCCTGGAAATGGTGAGGTAAGAAAAGAGCAAAACATATATCTACCATCATACTTAAGTCCAAATATGAATCAAATTATCTCTACTTTTTACCTTCGTCCTAGGTTTTCTCACAAATTTTTTGTTAATGTCTCAAATGAGTATTTCTATTCTTCAATTATTCTCTAGGATAGAGTTTAAAAGATAAATCAGCAGGTCATAAAAACATTGTGCCATGAAATCATAGTTACCAGTCTCCCTAGCTTCAATTGTACCCTTAGTATAGTCAGACAACCACATTGTATTTACTAGTACAGTAGTTCTCAAAAAGTTGTTCCTGGACCACCAGCAATGGTATAAATGGTGAACTTCTTAGATTCCACCCTATATCTACTCAATCAGAAACACAAGACTCAGTAATTTCTGTTTTTAACAAGCTCTCCCGGTGATTCTGATGCAAGCTGGCTGCTGGGAACTGTTCTATGACATTTACTCTGATGTGCTGCCCTTATGACCCCATGTCTTTCTCAAACTTCCAAACTTGCTTTCTCATTCTCTGTTTTCTCATTATTGAAAAGTCACCAGGAAGGATCCTCTTCCATCAAACTCCCATCACATCTACATTTTTTCACTTGTGTTCATGTCCTCTGTCTTCTCTCTTGATAGTACCTCCTAGTCAAGGTTAACCTCTCCATTTGTGCAGTAAATCCTATACCCTCTTATTCACTCAACAACATATATCTAGACAGTTTCTCTCTCTTCTTTAGCATAATTATTTCTCTGCACCGTGTCTTGTCGTTGCCATTAAAACAACCAATGAAACAAATACAACCAGTAATTATTGCCTGTATCTTAAAAAACAAGTCAGTCTCCTGGTTCCACAAACTTTCCCAGGTGTATCTGGACACAAAATTCTTTCCCTTCACAGACAAAATCTTTGTGAGAATTGTTCCTCCCCCCCGCCCCCCGCCCCATCTCAAATGCTTTTTCTCCTTCTGTCTTGACTTTAGTCAGGCTTTTGCCTGCCCTTCTCCAATTAAACTACTCTTATGGAGGCCACCATGTGTTTTTATGTTGCTTCTCCATTTAAACTACTCTTATGGAGGCCACCATGTATTTTTATGTGTTTATGGTTAATTCTCAGTGTTCTTTCTTATTTAAATCAACAAACACACCTGATATTTGTGCATCTCTCTTCCTTTTAAAAACTGTTCATTTGACTTCAGACAGCACATTCCCTTTTAGTTTTTCTATTTAGCTCAGCCAAGCTTGGCGTCCTCTGCAGGCTTTGAGTTCTAGCCACATTTTCTCCCCTGAAGATCTTATCTAGTCTCAAAGATGTAAATACCATCTACATGCTAAGAATGCCTAACTCTGACTCTCTGTTCTGATTGTCTGATCTGATCTCCTGACAGACTTTGCTTGAATGTAAAATAAGTACCCCAAAATTTACATGCCAAAAGTTCATCTTGCCTATTCTGTGAACTGTCTTTCCATTTGCTCAGGAAAATAATCGTGTATTCTTCCTTGACTCTACTTCCACACAAGCCATATCCAATTAGCAAATCAAGTCAATTCTCTACTCAAAGTACCATATATCTTGTATGTAGCCATTGTGATCAACTCCACTGTTGCTACCTTCATAAACACCACTATCTTTCTTACATTCACTTAGCTTTTCTTCTCCCCAGCATTCTGTCAAATATCTGTTTAGAAAAACAGAATATTGAGGAAATTGCCTTTATAACTAAAATCTACTAACTTGTCTCTTCACAATGGTCTATAAAAATATGTCACTCCTCTTTAAAAATTCTCCAATATCATTCCAATATCTGAGTCAAAATAAAAGCCAAGATTCCTACAAAATCCCAATATGATTTGGCCCCTATTTGTTCTCTGATCCAATGTTTTAATCTTTACCATTTATTTATTCACTCTGCTTCAGCAACCCTGGGTTCCTTGTACCTATTATAGAACTTAGCAGAAATGTTTCTGTCTCAGGTCTTTTTGTTAATGTTTTTTTTTTTTTTTTGCATTGAATGCAATTCCCCAAGTTTTTTCCACATGGCTCACTTTCTTACTTCTCTCAAGTCTTAACCCATAATTTTCTTAATGAGCTCTTCCTTGGTCTTTCTATTTTAGTTGCAAGTCCTTGTCATCTTTATTTTCCTAAGAACTTATCACTATTTAACATACTATATAATTTACTTATTTTTTTTCTTATTTCTCTTCCTCACTAGAATATGTCTCTTGAGATCAAGGATATTTAACATTTTTCCTCATTGCACTATTCTCTACATGCAGGACTGTGTCTGACACATATTATAAACCCCAAATGTCTTTGTTGAATTAGTGAATTAATGAATAAATGAATGGATTAGAAAAACCTTATTAAGAACTCTAAATAAATGGTAAGTGACTAAAGGTACTTGGCCACTCATTTTAGCAGAAATATTTTAAAAGCCATGAAAGAACTATCCACCTTGCACAATTGACCCCAGAGACAGAATTCAGAAAGTGCTTAGCATGTTAATCTTATTTTTCACTCTACCACTTGAACTATGCATATTCTTTTTTTATAAGATGTATAAATTAATTTATCCAAATCTTTGGGGAAAATTAAAATTCAAGGGATATGCCTTAGTAGACTTCTATCTTTCCCCTTAGTGGCGTTCCATCAAATGTCAAGCATGATATTAAATAACATTACATTAGAAAGTGAGCCAAGTTGGTTGTCAAGTTTTAGAATAAATTAGTTTTAACATGTTTCACTGTTTTTGCATGTATTTATTTGAAGTGTACTCTTTAATTACTCTCATTTAAGAATAAGATGAAAATATCACTCTACTGTTTGAATGAATGCTTTTTATATGCTTAGACAGAATTAAGACTAAATGATTCTAGACACTTGGATATATTTAGTTGCATTATTATTTTACAAACATTAAATAAAATGTGTCATGCTTACTGACTTGAACATTTAAATTTAAATATAAGATTTTTAAAGTGTTGATGTAGCATATTCAAAATATTTGTGTACTCTTGTTTAAACCTAGAATTAACATAATTGGGGAAAATGTGAGGATTTTCATATATTAAACAAAAACAAGAAAAGTAGCACTGTATTATTAATAGTAAATTTAGACTAATTTTTTCTGGATATGCTGTCATAGCATTTCTAAATTTAATACAATAATTATAAAATGTATCATTTCCAATGTTTTTTTATTGAAAAACTATTGTCAATTCAAGCAAAGTTTTTGTCAGTAATTTCACTTTTGCTATTTGTTCAGTTAATGCAAAATAAAACACATTATGTGATTAAATATCTCTCTGATCCCATTTACAAAATAAAAGCAAAAATGAGTTAAAATAACAGAAAATTATATAAATAATTTTAAAACCTGAGCATAACTTCTTTGGATATGGCTTCTACTTTTGCTTCCAAAAAAATATATGATGACCCCAAGTTTATATTAATGGATCTACCTATTGCAGAATCAGCAGGTCACTTTCCCCTTCTATACAAAACTGTCAACTGTTAGAGGTAGACTAATTGACTAGAAATGTTTAAATGCAAGTAATTTCTCACTAGACAAACATCAGCTATCTTCTCCAGGTTAAGATAGCTTTGAAACCACCTGTACAAGGAGGGGAATTATTTAGGGGAGGGCAACCCCATTGTAGGCTTCCCCTGCTAGGTAAGTGTTATATGGACCTATTGGCATTAATGTACCAGCTAGCATTGTTGCGAGAAACTACATTGGGCTTCAGTGAATTATTATGATTTTATTATTATTATTATTGAATATTCTTTTATTGCATTTTCCCATTTCATGATAGGTGATTTACATCAATGATCTACCCACACATGCTGAGTGTTCAACAGTTTTTGACCAAAAATGGCATCGCTCCCATGCCCCACCCTCCCTATTAACCTGATCTCATCCTGAGTGACTTTTTTTGTTTTTGTTTTTGTTTCCCTACATAATAAAATTCCTCAAAGGGAAATGTTTATGCTGATGTGAAAGAGGTGAAACAAAAACAGCAGAAGCACTAAAAGGCATTGAAATGGACAAGTTCAATAACTGTTTTGAGCAGTGGAAAAAGTGTCTAAATAGATGTATTGCATCAAATGGAGAGTACTTTGAGAGAGACTGATGTTTAAATATGTAAGAACAAATACACATTTTTAAATAAGTAAATTCTGGTTTTTCTTGGATTGCCCCTTGTATAAAATTGCCTTCCTTTCCTGTCCTGATCCTTGGGGAAGGGACAGGGCTAATCAACATATTATTATTTAAACAAAGGTCCTGAAACTGCTTGAGGAGGCAAGAAGCTATTGACAGACAAAATGACTTCAGTTTCCAGAGACCCTTCCTCACCCTACACCTTTCTCCTGGACTGCCTCCATAATGGCTCAAGGCTGAGAGGTAGTACCTGATTGATGGTCAGGGGAATTGTTTTGTAGATAGCATCTATTGCACACCCTGAAAATGGTATTTGAGCTCTTTCTCACACTGTACTCTAGCAGAACTCGTACCCAGGCACTACCCAGAACACCAGGAAGTCCTCTGTGGTTTACAAGATCTCAGAAAGACTGTCTCAACAGTCCTGCATGACATCATCAACCAGAGTCCCTGTTCCTCTTCCCATTAAGTTTACTTTAAAACCTTATCCTCTGAATCATTGGGGAGGCAGATTTGAATGATTTCTCTTGTCCTCCTTGCTTAGCTGCTTTGCAATATTAAACTGTTTCTTCATTGTAAGAGCTGTGTCAGTTTTGATTTTTCTGGGCAGCAGGCTTAAGAACCTGGCCCAGCTATAACAGCTTTAGAGGATTTTCAGTTTCATAGAAAATTTTAGCTCCAAGTTAGTTAGTTTTGATGTTTGTGAAATATACATTCAGTTCATACTTCTTGATGGAAGAAATATTAAATTTAGAACATAAGGACTTATACAGTATATGCATGTGTGTGTGTACGTATATATATATGTATGTACACACACACATATGCATAGATACATGTATATGAATTCATCTCAGTCACTTTAGAAAAACTATATGCATACTAAAATAAAGGAATTCAAGTCACTTTCCTTTCTGCTGACATTCAAATTTAAACACAGAGAAAATCTATCTTAATAGGTTTCCAGGCTTTATCATTAGTGCTTAAATGTTCTACTGAGAGGTGAATTCAATGTTTGTTTTTGTTAAACAAATACAAGTTTTTTGTATTCAAAAGACTATGAATAGAGGCCTTTTAATCCAGTGGGAAAATTTTACAAAAATGGTGTGATAAAGAACTTTATACGTATTATGCAAAAATTTATTTTTTAAATTAATTAATTTATTTATTATAAAGATGTGGGGTACAATTCAGGGTTAGGTATATAAACATTGATCATGCCGGTACCCTTGTTGATGAGGTATGCCCCTCCCTCCTATGCAAAAAATTCAAATGCAGTTAGCTGTAGACAGCTTAAAGTAACGACAAAGTCATATGTGGCAATAATGTAGCAAATTCCCTGCAGGCCTCTCAGATTCAGCATTGGTAAACAAGCTGCCTGCTAGCCCCTCAAGCTAGAGCTCAAGTACTCACTGCTCAAAAAGCAACCAATCAGCCCACCATTAGGCCCGCTCCTCCTGCCTATTGGTCCTTAATACTGACCAATCAGAACAGCTACAGCTCACAGCAAGTGCTAGTCAATCAGCTTGGACTTAGGACTATATAAGCACCAGGTTTTCTGTCTCAGATGGGCAACCCTTTCAGGTCCCCTCCCACTACGGCAGCTTCTCTGTCCTCTCAATAAATCCTGCTTTCTCAATTTCTGACTGTCCATGTCCCTCATTCTTCCTGGGCATGAGATAAGAACCTTGACTATGAAGAGCTGCAACCTGAAGAGCTGCAGATCATTGGAGCTTAAGAGCTGGACACCCCAGAGGCTGGCTTGCCAGCCAACAGAGTGGGCTGAGCCGGGAGAGCTGCCCAGAAGAAGGCAAAACTCCAAAGTTAAGACACCTCAGGGGCTAGGCTTGCCAGCCCACCAAATCAGCAACATTCTCAGTGCTTGGCTTTCTAGTTCATTAGAGCCAACACTCCAGGGGGTAGGCTTGTCAGCCCACCGAATCGCAACACTCTCAGGATTTGGCTTGCCAACCCATTAGAGCTGACACTTCTGGGGCTGGGATTACCAGCCCCTTGGTAACCCTTTCTGGGGCTTGGCTGGCCTACCCACTGAGCTGACACTACCAAAGCCCAGGCTAACCTGAAAAATCCACATCACTTGGACACAGCTAAAGAAGGGAAGGAGAAAAGGGCAACAAAGGATACAAAACTGTCCATTAGGTACCATGTTCACCGCTAGACAGGGAGAGGGCTTATTACAAGTTCAAGTCTTGCCTTCACACCATATACTTATGCAGCAAATCCTCAAATGTACCCCAGGATGTTAAAATAAATGAAAATAAAAAGAGAGACATACCAACATTATCTATTTTCCCAAGCTGATGTTTTTTACATGTTAACAAAATTTAGACCATGCAAAAGCAACCAAATAAACTACTACAGAGAGAAAACTATTAAATAGTATAGCCTAAAATTTGAAATTAAAACATGGTATTTACTTGTTTAGAAAAAGGGAAATGTGTACAAATATTTTATGAATAATTAGATAAGCATTGCAGCTTTTCAAGAGATCAACATTTTAACAGTTTTGACTAATTTATTGTATTTATTTTGATTTACATATACAATAAAATAATTTTCAATACAGTTAACAATAAAATAATTTTCAATACAGTTAACCATATAGACAAGGATTTTCCGAAAGAGAAATTGCCTTTGCAACACTCAGAAAAAATAATTTTATATATACAAATGCCTCATAAATTTTGTGTTTATCATAATAAATATTCTCCTTTATTTAAAATTATACTTTTATAAAAGTAAAATAAGATGCAGACTGGTATAGTAGAAAGTGAACTGATTATTAAAAGACTCAAGTTCTGGTTTAAGTTCTTTTGCTAACTAGAGATGTTCATTTACCTTACATCTGAAAAATTAAAGTTATTGCTTTGGTAATTTGCAAAGACTTTCCAGTTTCAAAACTTATTTTTATAAAACCTATCTTCATCCCGTGGAAAATACACTAATGAAACTTTCTGCTTCATGATGAAAGATGCCATAGATATTGGTTACATTGGTGATCTACAGAGAGAAAAAAATGGAAATTTTTAAACTACAGCTGTACTACCTTGGGCTCCTATGATTGTGAAATGAATCAGATTTCTTTTTAGAAACATGATTTATTGATAACCAGAAAAACCCCACAATTAAATTGTGACCCATGAATGACAAAACAACAAGAGAGAAAAAGCTCTACAGAATTTCCAGGTGACAAAATTTTTACAGAAATTTATCTAACAGATAGGCCCAAATGCAAAGGAGAAAGTTAGCATTTCCCATCAATGAAGAAATAATAGATTCTTCAGCAAATGGTGGTGGAAGAGCTAGAAAACAATAATGTTGAAGTTCTAGGAGTGAGGTCTTGCTCCTTACACCAAAATAAATTCACAATTGATTAAGGATATAATTTAAAAACAAACAAACAAAAAACAAAAGAATAACGAAGCATGAAAGTAAATACTAGAAGAAATAAACAACAACCTGGCAACTCTTTTTTTTTTTTTTTTTTTTTTAGTCTCAGTATGGGAAATGCCTCTCTGCTCCAAGTCCAGCAAAATCTGCTCACACACAGCCTTCTCTGTCTCATCTGATGGCAAGTTTATTCTTCCAGGTACTCAGACCAAAATCTCTGAGGTCATACTTAACTTGGACCCTTTCAAACCTTCTGCCCTTTCTTTTTTTCTCTCATTCCACATCCAGCCCATTAGAAATTCTATTCACTTTAGCTTAAAATGTATCCAGAATCCAGCCAGTCTCACTATTCCTACTACTACTACCCTAGGTGGGGCTGCCTGGATTACTGCATTAGCTTCCCAAAAGTCTGCCCTATTTCTAACCTTGCCCCTTACCATTTCCTTCTCTCCAGTCTATTCTCACCACAGCAGACAGAGGATTTCTTTGAAAACATATGTCATATCATGACATTGTTAAAAAATCCTGCAACAGATCCCGATTTTACTTAGAGCAAAACCAAAGGCCTTATAATGGTCAATAAGGTGGACCCAACAAAATCTGGTCCCCTAATACCTCTCTGATGTCATTTACTACTAAGCCGCTTCTCACCTTGCTCCAGCCAAACAGGTCTCAGTCACTCTTCAGGCATGTCTGGCATGCTCATGTAACAGTTCATTTGCTGTAAGCTGATGAATCAGATTTTGTTCATAAAATGTATTGAGATGGTAAGGGTTGTTAGGGCAAATACAAGTTAAAAATCAGAAAAATAAATATCTAGTTCTCCTTGGTTGAGAAGGGAAACTCCCTTCTTTTCTTGTCTTACAGCATTTACTTTTACATGCACTTCTGTATTCTGTTTTGCTCTTTTGAGGTGTATGTAAATCTTTTTAAAAGCTAAATAAGCCTTTTGTCAGGTTTACAACCCAGAAATGTCTACTTAAGAATCTGGGAGTCATCTTTTTCTAATGTGAGCATCAAGGAAGATAACACCCCTATCTCCCAATTTCTGTGGGAGTGTAGAGTCCTAATTTTGGCTGGTACCAGACTCCAAGTTACAAACATATTTCTTTTCACAAGGTAGAGGATATTTGTTTTTCTTTTGGATAAAATAAATTTGCAACCATAGATGGTTATACAAATTACACATTAATTGAGGATGAAATATGTATGACAAAGGGTGCTGTCAAGTACTCTTTCTAGAGGACAAGTTATTGTTTATCTTGAAAAAATGTATATAATGGGTCTTACCTGCTTGACTTTATACAAGGATAATATTTTTTTTTGTCTCTTCAATTAGTGGATTGCCTGTGATACACATCACATTCTAGAGTAATGCTTATTGAATAATAAAAACTGTTTTTCTTCTTCTTCTACTATATGGAGGTTTTTTGGGGGTTGAGAGGATTTTATTTTTAATCATGTTTCCCCAATAGGGTCAAAGGTTTCATATACAAAAAGACTGCATATAACAAAATACACATCTTTATTTCTAAGAACCCAAGAGAAACTGAGAGCAAGTTTTAAGAAAAGAGCAAGAATAAGTGGAAAGAAAACATAGTAGGAAAGCTAAATCTGCTTAAAAAACTGGCCAGTGCAAAACTTCTGACAGGAAGATAGTCTGAAACAAAACAGGAATATTATAATTAAATATTAAGTTATTCATAGAGTTATCTTAAATCTTCATAAAGTAGCTGGAATATAAATATTCCTGTACTAATTGCATTTTAGGAGTGAAGAAATTGAGTCAAAATGCAACATAAAATTTAGGGGGAAGAAAATAATATAAAAAATATGATAGTTAACTTAATCCAAGTTCTTACACAAGGTACTGTAGCCTAAGGTCATATAAATCCCTACCATGTCTTCTGGATTTTCAAGAGAGTTTCACTTCTTTTGCCTATTTTTTTCCCAGCTGGAACTCTTTAGCCCAGATTAGAGTGCAGTGGCATGCTCATTGTCACCGCAGCCTCTACCTGCTAGGCTCAGGTGATTCTTCCACCTTAGCCTTCCAAGAAGCTAGAACTTCAGTCACACAACACCATGCTTGGCTAATTTTTTAAATATATTTTAGAGACGAGGTCTCACCAAGTTGCCCAGGCTGATCTCGAACCCCTGAGCTCAGGCAATCCTTGTGCCTCTTCCAAAATACTGTGATTATAGGCTTGAGCCACTGTGCTTGGCCTTCTTTTGACTTTTAGAGGACAGGGTTTCCCTTGATTACATCTGGGTCACATTGGAGTTTTTAAATTTGAAAGGTTTATAAATTTTGTATAGTAACATTAGTTGAACACTTGAGAATTAACAAAAGAAGCTGGGAAATCGAGTTTTTAAATATAGGGCAACTCTACTGAAATGTGACATTTTCTAGCCTATCAAACATTCATTAACATAGTAATCACTAAGGCCATGACAACAAAGCTTAGCTGTGTTGGTGGATTTTTCATGATCTATAGGTATTTTCCACCTAGGACTGACCCCAAACAATCTGATTAAGATGGATATTTGGAAATTAGAAAGTGGGCCTTAAAAGGGAGATATTGGAGTACCTATAAATATTAGCAGGTAGAAGCAGAATGGCTAACTGTGCAAATATAAGAAAACATATTTATACTTGAAGAAATTCATGAGGACTTCTGGCAAAATGGCGATGGGGCAGCATGGTCTGTGAGACCTTCTGCGAAAGAGAACACTCATAAAGACCCTATCTCTCTCCCATGGGCTGCACCTCCAATCTTCAGTAGCCTGCTCTTCACAGGGAGCTCAGCCACCACTGCCATCACTGCTCAAACATCACAGCAGTCTGGGCCATCGCCGCTGCTGCAGTATTGCCCACCCATGCCTGAGGCAACCCACAACTTTGGACTGGGAGGCCCCGCAAGCAGGATCTACTGAGATCACCGCTGCCGTGGCTGCTATTGCCACAGCCACTGCCGCACCATACCCCTCACCCAGAGCCAGGCTTGTGGAGCTCCCCCATGTACAGGGATGTGGCCGACGCTACTGCAGATACCGTCACCGGCTCCCTCCCTTTCTGGCCAACCTCCAAGCTGCAGGCCTCAGCAGCTGCAGATAAAGGTCTACTGGGGTGAGATATCACCACCTGCTGGGGATCCAAGGTAACAACATCAAAAGGGGAATGACAGATGTTCTTCCCCCTTGATAAATAGACAAGGCCAGATCTCAGTAATAGACTGGGCAGGGAGCCCACATCTGAACTGTTCTTCACAGCAGGCCAGTGGCAACTGACCCTAACTGTGAACAATTCTACCAGCCTGCAAAGACAGCTAGAAATCAGAGCTGAAAGGACATTGGACTTAAAGGAAAAGTCTCAGAGTATGCTTCGTTGGTTCTGCTAGCTTACTGACTTTAATCTATCCCTTTTCTTTTTTTTTCTTTTTTTTTTCTTATTTCTCTGTAAACCCCATCTTTGTATAGAGGAATAGCACACCAATAAGGAGATTGGTTAGCTTGTATGTTAGCATCATTGTATGTTTTAGTTTTTTCGTATGGTTGCTGATTAGCTTTTAGTCATGGTTAGTGTTTTTCTTCTTATTTGCTTCAGTATTTGAGTCTCTTTTCACTTGCTAGTTGGTATACTCATCTGTTTTCCCTCTTAATACTCTCTATCTTTATTCCCCTCCTCCCCCCACTTTCTACTCCATTCTCTTCCCTCTGTTAACCTCATATTGCTTTCAGGGAGTAAAGATACAACCCCACTGCATGGACAGATTCCAAGGCAGTGGGAGGTGGGTTTCAGACTATCCATACACCTGTTGGTGGATACTGGAATCTGCAGAGAGATTTTGAATCACAGCTCTCCCCTTAATTAAATCTCAAAACTTCAAAAAGGACTGCCCTCAATTTATAGTCCAACTCCAAGACTGAACAAAGCAAGAGGAAATACAGTAGGAAGAATAGGAATTTTAACAAACAGAAGTAAAAACAACTCCTCCAACCCTGAATAACAGAATTAAAGAAGACAGGGAAGTGGAAGGAATGGAAAAGTAGGGAGGAAAAATCTGCACAAATGAAGAAAAACCCAAAGAAGAATATAGGGCTCACACAGACCCCTGGGAGGTCAGACACTGAGAAAACAGACTTTGGAACACAAATAATGAAGAGCCCCCAGAATGACTGATCACATGCAACAGACTCAGACATCAAGACATTAAGAGGTAATAAAAAAAATGTAGGAGAGATAAGAGGAAAATAGGAAGGAATTTATGACAGAAATAACAGCAGTAAAGAATACTGTGATGGAAATAAATAACAAACTAATAAGCATGGAAAGCAGAATTAGCCAAGCAGAAGAAAGAACCTCAGAGCTTGAAGACCAAAATGCAGAACTAAACCAAACTGTCAAAAACATAGAAAAGGATCTTAAAAAGACAGAACAAAACCGTCAAGAGATGAATGATTACTTCAAGAGACCCAATCTAAGAGTAATTGGCCTTCCTGAGGCTGAGAGAGAGTCAGAGGCCACACTGGAACAAACATTTCATGAAATCATTCAAGAAAACTTCCCCCATCTCATCAGTGATGCAAAAATTCAAACACGAAAGATTCAGAGAACCTCTGCAAGACAACAAATGAGAAGACCAACTCCCAGACACATAATAATTTGCCTAAATAAAGTAGCTATAAAAGAAAAAATTCTAAAAGCAGTAAGAGAAAAAGGTCAACCAGGGAAGACCAATTAGAATAGCAGCAGATTTAACTACAGAAACCCTCCAGGCTAGGAGAGCTTGGAGCCCTATCTTCAAAGTTCTAAAAGATAAACAAATTCAACCAAGAATAATTTACCCAGCCAAGCTAAGCTTCATCAGTGAGGGAGAATTAAAATCTTTCCCAGATATCCAATCCCTAAGAACCTATGCTGCCACCAGACCACCTCTATAAGAAACACTTAAGAAAGTACTGAACACAGAAGAAAAGTAAAAAAGAACAACAACATTATTCACAAGAGTATAGGCAAAAGATTAAAAACACACATGAACCAATTCCAAAACCAAAAGAAAGACAACAAACAAACAGGAACAACAACTCTGTAAGAACCTTATGACAGGGATAACTCTCACATTTCAATAATTAGCCTAAATGTGAATGGACTAAGTGCACCACCAAAAAGGACACAGAATGGCAAAATGGTTAAAATATCACCAGGCAACACTTTATTGCCTTCAAGAGATTCACCTCACTAGAAAGGACACTAACAGACTCATAGTAAGAGGATGAGATACAAACTTTCAGGCGAACGGAACACAAAAGAAAGGAGGAGCTGTGATCTTAATTTCAGACAAAATACCCTTTAAGCTATCAAAAATTTTAGAAAGATACAGAAGGCCACTATAAAATGATAAAAGTTTCAATCCATCAATAAGAAATATCCATCTTAAACATATATGCACCCAACATAGGAGTGCCAACTTTCATAAAGTAGCTTCTATGTAAACTCAAAAATGATGTCAACTCTAACACTATCATAGCTGGGGACTTCAATACCCCACTCACAATCCTAGACAGATCATCAGGACAAAAAATCAGCAATGAGATCTGGAACCTCAATGTGATTCCTGACCAAATGAACTTAATTGATACCTACAGAACACGCCATCCAACAACCACAGAATATGCATTCTACTCATCACCGCATGGAATGTACTCTAAGATCAATCACATACTTGGCCATAAATCAAGCATAAGCAAATTTAAAAAGATCAAAATTTTACCATGCACCTTCTCAGACCACAGTGGAATAAAAATAAACATCACCCCTAACAAGTTTCCCCCCAAACACACAAAGACATGGACACTAAACAACATGATGCTAAACAACTCCTGGGTCAATGATGAAATCAAAACAGAGATTAAAAGATATCTGGAAACAAATGAAAATGAAGAAACATCTTACCAAAATCTCTAGGATGCCATGAAAGCTGTAGTAAGAGGGGAATTCATATCACTACAAATGCACATGAAGAAAATGGAAGGACAACAAATTAACAGCCTAACAAGCCACCTAAGAATGCTGGAAAAGTAAGACCACAAAAACTCTAACTTCAGCAGAAGAATCCAGATCACCAAAATAAAAGCCCAAATCTAGGACGTAGAAGACAACAAAATAATACAAAAAAATCAGTGAAACAAAAAGCTGGTTCTTCAAAAGGATAAACAAGATCAATGGTCCCCTAGCTAGACTGACCAAGAAAAACAGAGAAAAAGCCCAAATAAACACAATCAGAAACACAAAAGATGAAGTCACATCTGACCCTGAAGAAATACAAAAGATCATTAGAGATAACTATGTACACTTGTATAGAAACAAACTTGAAAATCTTAAGGAAATGGAGGACTTTCTGACATCACACAACCTGCCTAGGTTGAAACAATAAGAAATTGAGACCCTAAATAGACCAATCACAATCAAGGAAATTGACTATGTATTAAGAAAACTACCTACAAAACAAAACCCTGGACCAGATGACTTTCTAGCAGAATTCTACAAGACATTTAGTGAGGAGCTGATACCAATCCTACTGAAGGTATTCCAGGCAATTTAGAATGATGGAATTCTCCCTAAATCATTTTATGAAGCTAACATCACATTGCTACCCAAGCCAGGCAAAAACCCAACAAAGAAAGAGAACTATAGGCCAATAACTTTGATGAACATAGATGCTAAAATTCTCAAAAAGATCCTAGCAAACCAGATTCAACAACACTTCTCAAAAATCATCCATCATGACCAAGTAGGCTTCATCCCTGGGATGCAAGGCTGGTTCAACATTTGTAAAACCATAAATGTCAAAACAAAAACCACACGATTATATCACCAGATGCAGAAAAAGCTTTTGATAAAACCCAGCACCCCTTCTTGTTAAAAGTCCTCGAACATCTAGGCCTACGTGGAACATACCTCAAAATAGCAAAAGCCATCTATGAGAAACCCACAGCAAGCATACTCCTAAATGGACAAAAATTGGAACCATTTCCCCTGAAAACTGGAACAAGACAGGGATGCCCACTCTCACCCCTCCTGTTCAATATAGTGTTGGAAGTCCTGGCTAGAGCAATCAGAAAATAAAATATAATCAGGGGTATCCAAATAGGAAAAGAGGAAGGAAGTCAAGTTATCTCTCTTCGCAGATGACATGATTGTGTACCTTGAAAACCCAAGAGAATCTGTCAAAAATCTCCTTACACTGATAAAGGACTTTGACAAAGTCTCAGGATATAAAATAAATGT
>NW_007254837.1:295856-309822 GCF_000164805.1 Carlito syrichta | reverse complement strand
CACTGCACTCCAGTCTGGGCGACAGAGTGAGACTCCAACTCAAAAAAATAAAAAATAAAAAAATAAAGTGGGCAAAAGATATGCACAAACACTTCTCAAAGGAAGACATCTGAGCGGCCAACAGACACATGAAGAAATGTTCAACCTCACTAATCATCAAGGAGATGCAAATCAAAACTACACTGAGATACACCTAACTCCAGTCAGAATGGCCATTATCAATAACTCAAAAAATAATAGATGCTGGAGAGGATGTAGTGAAAAGGGAACACTTCTACATTGTTGGTGGGAGTGGAAACTAGTGCAGCCTCTGTGAAAAGCAGTGTGGAGATTCCTAAAAGCTCTAAATATCGACCTCCCATATGACCCCGCAATCCTCCTACTGGGAATATACCCTGAAGAACTCAAATCACTCTGTCAAAAAGATAACCGCACATGTATGTTTATCACAGCATTGTTCACAATAGCAAACACCTGGAACCAACCATGCTGTCCATCAAAGTTGGACTGGATTTAAAAAATGTGGTACATATACAAAATGGAATACTATGCAGCCATAAAAAAGAACAAAATCATGAATTTCACAGCAACCTGGATGGAGCTAGGGTCTATAATACTGAGAGATCTCTCACAGAACCAAAGATCTGAGTATTATATGTTCTCACTCATATAGTGGACCTTGAACATCTATCATAATACTATGAGAAAAGGACTGACAGTGGTGGGAAATTATGGGGTGGGGGGTAGGAGGGGAAGGGAGGTGGGAGTAACAGTAGTGAATATCTGTCTGAGGACAGGGAGACACCCCCTTATTAACAAGGGTGCCTGAACAGTACATATTTGTAAACCTAACCCTTAACTGTACCCCACAATTTTAAAATTAAAAATTAAAAAAAAGAAAGAAATTCACATTAGTTACATACATAAAGATCTCGAACTAAATCAAAATCCCCTGTTGCCTATCAATATACCTTATTTTAGTTTCTATTGGCATATTTCCTGTTTACCCATAGCTCCTCATGCAAAATGAAATATTTAAAAGGCAATATTTAGAATTTTAGAAATTTAAAAAGTAAGGAACTTTACACATTTTCTACACTGGTGCTTCTTGAATTTCCTTGAATATGAGAGTCTTGCAGAATGCTTGTTGAATATGGATCTTTCTGTCTCCCTACACTGGAGATTCTGATTATGAGAAGAATGAGACCTGAGAATTTATTTTTTTATTTTTATTTTATTTTTTTGAGTTGGAGTCTCACTCAGTCGCCCAGACTGGAGTGCAGTGGCCGCTGCCGGCCACCGCAGCCTCGACCTGCTGGGCTCCGGCGATCCTTCCACCTCAGCCTTCCAAGTAGCCAGAATTACAGGCACGCACTACCACGCCCGGCTGATTTTTTGCTTTATTGTAGAGATGAGGTCTCGCTGCCCAGGCGGGTCTCGAACCCACGGGCTCAGGCAGTCCACTCACCTCAGCCTCCCAAAGGCGCAGGATTACAGGCTGAGCCACCGAGCCCGGCTGAGACCTGAGAATTTAAATTGCTGGTACATATCCCTAGTAATTCTTATCATTAGGAATATATGAGGGAAAATTGATTATGTTTAAATTGTTCTTTGTACATATTGGCTCCCTCAAGCATGTAGTAAGTCTCATAGTGATGAGTTAGACTTCAGGTCTCCTAATTTCAGTTTTACTGACTTTTCTATTTCCTCGTGATTGAAGTTGTCTCAGTGATAGCAAAATTTGCATGTATAGCCAAAATAATGGCAGAAATAGTAATATTAATATCAGAAAACCATGAGCACTATTACCAATTTCAACATAAAAATTATTTTGTTTTATCACACTGTTATATTAGAGAACAATTTTTTCAAAGACCAAGATGAAGAAAAAAACTTACAAGTTCATAGGTTTTATTTATAAACTATTATAATTCAGTTTATTTTAGATCAATTAATAAACACATACTGTTATCTCTAAACTTATTTATAATATACATTAAAACTGCTATATAAATTTAAGTGCTTGTTCATAGCTCTTTTCAATCCAGGTAATTATTCGGAAATGAGAATAGTCCTATAAGCAGGTGCATACTTGATGTAGGTTCCTTAAAAAGCTGTCAAATTAAGGAAATAAATAATACTCGTTTCTTCATTATGCTTCAGATAATTCTAATTCATAAATAGTTATCTACTTTCTTAAATATGTTTCAGATAACTGTAGTTCATAACTATTTAACTATTCCTTCTATTTTGGCAATATATTTTAATTAAAATAGACACCATCTACAATATATCTCAATTAATTTGAATTTTTCTCTATGAAAATGTGAGAGCCCTAAAATATTTTTATTCCTACCCTCTTTGAGAATTTTTGTGGTGGTGGGGATGAACTAGATAACGGTGCTTATTCTCTTAGCAGTATTAAAGAACCAGACTTGAGTCAGGAACCAGCTGAGAAACATTTGCAATATTTCTGGGGTTTACAGCTCAATGTTTTGGACATTGATAAGCATTGCAAGAGCACTTTAGGAGTTGTGTTGGTGATTGCATCCCATGAAGTCCTCTGAGATGTGTTTTTTTTTTTCCTCCAGAAAACCTAGCTGGACAATAGTAATATTTTACTTAGTGATAGACCAAACAGATGACATTATAATGGCAGCTCTTCTAGTGCAGAGTACAAATTTGCTACTATTGGATACACACGATTTTAGACAATATTTGATGCCTATGGTATCAGAGATGTCATCAGATGGAGAGAAAAATTGGTCCAGTGGAAGTGACTTGAAATATAAATAGGTTTATTTTTGAAGGTTTCTGCTACTTATTAATTTAATAGCAAAGTACTTAATATCATTGACTTTCAGTTCTTCACCTGTAGGATAGGAAAAATAATATCGAACTTGTAAGGTTGTTCTAAATCTCAAGTAAGAAGAATATGTACACTTTCAGAAACATGGTAAGAATTTAATAGCTGAGATGAAATCAATATTCTGCTTTAATTTTATCATCAGTATACGAGTTTTCTCATGTTGGTAAGCACTTTTAATTCAGTTCTAAATTATAGATAAATCTACCTTAAATATTAAATTTAATTTGTATACTTATATTTTACATACATATTTTATGTAAGTATATAAAATATTATATATGTAAATATATATTATTTATATATACATTTATACATAAAATGTGAATATGAAATACATGAGCTATAGCATATTCGTGTAAAATAAATAAAATATATGTATAATGCAAATAAAAATATATATGGTATTATGTTTGGGTTTTTTGGGGTTTTTTTGAGTTGGAGTCTTACTCTGTAATTCAGGCTGGAGAGCAGTGGCACACTCATGGCCACTGCAGCCTCGACCTGCTGGGCTCAGGTAATCCTTCTGATTCAGCCTTCTGAGTAACTAGAACTACAGGCACGTGCCACCAGGCTCGGCTATTATATTTTCTTTTATCGTTTATTAACATAGCTCCTTTCCTATATATTTGTTCACAGACAGAAATTACTAAAATATTACTTTCATTCCAGTTTTTGCTATTATTATGTCTCACCCTAAGGAAATGACTGGTGGAATATTTTAAATAAACAGCATGTAACTCAGATATTGTAATTTTCTTGTTTTCTAACAAAAAAATTAGATTACAACAAATACATTTTATATATTTTGCAATCATAAACATAGCAACACCTTTTCTCTAGGGAAAATAAGACTGCCCTCCAGCTCTCTGGCTTGTTGGTGCCAGCTCTAGGATGAGGCCTGTGATCCTACTACTTGGGCCATGTTCGACCACTTTATTAACACTGCTTTATGCGTCACCCCTTCTTCCAGAAAAACAAACTTCCAGGCCTTTGTCATTGATGTATGTATCCAGGGCAACGGGTGGTTTCAGCACTCACTGACTTACTTTTCTTCTCCTACTGTATTTTTGCCTCAGAGGTTTCTGAACATTTATAGAAAAGTTATTTTTAAATATTTAGGATTTTTAGAAAACTTCAATAGCAGAAAGGATATCAAATGTATATTTCCAGAATAAGACACCATCCACATTAATATATACTTTGTTTCTTAATGTAGCAATATACGAGGGGTGGGGGGGAAATGTATACACATTTTAAGAGATCTACTTTTAATTCACCATAATCAGAAGTGTCTGGACGCTGCTGGCAACCACTCTGGGCACCACTTGTAATTACAGAAGTTAAACATGACTTTTATTCATCTTTTGCTATCAGTATATATTATTAAAAATTTTAAACAGTTTTTTCCTTTCTTGAAATGTGTATACATTTTTTGGCATCCTCTGAATATTTGTCAAATATTCAATAAATCTGTGAATATTTTTCTATATTCAAGTATCTTATTTTTTATGAATATCTATTCGAATAGATGCAATTAGCCTCGCTAATGCATTTACTTTATTTCTAATGATTTGTAGTATATACCATTTACAATAAACATCATCATATAAAAGTTATTTTGTCTATTTGTAAGTTGATGCATGATAAAATCTCTGCATCTTTGAGAGATATGTTGTGTTTTAAAATACTGTGAATGCTATCCATTAAAATTCAAGGTGAACACTCTGATTTACACGTTCAATAAAGGTGCTGAGTGAGCCAATTTTCAAGCACCTTTGCCAACAATACTTATTATTTTTTTAAAAAATTGGTCTTTTTCAGCCAGGCTCGGTTGCTCAGCCTGTAATTCCATGCTTTGGGAGGCTGAGGTGAGTGGATTGCTTGAGCCCACAGGTTTGAGACCTGCTTAGGCAACTTGGTGAGACCTCATCTCTACAATAAATCAAAAATTAGCTGAGCATGGTAGCGCGCAACTGTAGTTCCAGGTACTTGGAAGGTTGAGGCGGAAGGATCGCCGGGGCCCAGCAGGTCGAGGCTGCGGTGGCCGAGAGCGGCCACTGCACTCCAGTCTGAGTGACAGAGTGAGACTGCAACTCAAAAAAAAAAAAATTGGTCTTTTTCAATTAGATAAATGCTTTGCTTAGATTTCTTTTGAAAATGAATGATTTTGAGTAAATTTTAATGCTATTAAATCATCTCTTACTTTTCAATCTGCTCCTGTAATCCAATAACTTAGTAAGAAACAGCTTTTGTATTTAAAAACTATATGTAAAATTATTTCTCTCGTGTATTATTGTTTAAAATAATGTGAAAGTATTGTAAAATGACATCTGACTGTATGATCATAATGAAACTTATTTTCCCACAAAATTACCAATGAAGCCAAAGAAAGTGGTGAAAATTCAAAATAAAATAAAAATTTATTTTCATCAGTTTAACAACATCACCAGAGAGTAATTTCCTCAAACTATAGAACAAGTAAAATTGGTTTACAGAAATACATTTTTTCCCCTAGGCCTATCTTTCTTATCTTCATGACCACTTTCTTTCCCCAAACACATGGACTACTTGCAGAGATTTTTAAGGACACTTTGCACTAGCTATCAGATTAATTAGTATGGTCCTAGTACTAAAAGGTAGACTGCCAAGAAGATCTGCTCTATCCATTTTCTACATGGACAAACTTCTCCTTGTTTACCAATGACATCATCAATTTGTATGGAAGTTGACCCAAAATATAAGTATATTGAACAACAGAAAACATCTAGGAAACTTTTGAATGACTGACTGAGAATATTCTTTAAAACTATCAAATCTGTGCCACCCAGATGTAATGATATTGAGAACATTTTGTTCACTCTTAAGTTCTCACAAATTGAGGGAAGTTTTTGTTGATAACTATCTGAGGTAGAAGCTAAAACCTGAGGCCCAGAGTACATGAAAACACTGCTGTCTCTGAAACATTTTAAGCCTTTGTTAATTGCTATTAAAGCTTAAGAAAGAAGAAAATGAGAATGAAGCTAGGAACCAGGAGGACAGAAGGTTTGTAGCACATTGTACACCTCCTCCTATGATCACTAAATTTTCAGTAAATCTTGTTACAAAAATGCTTGATGGAAGGAGATTTCTTGGAGCAAACAATAAAGGGACTAAGTTCTGCCTACAAAGAGTCACATGAGAAATATATGTGATATGGCATCTAGAAACCAAAACAAATAAACAAACAAAAGCAAAACAAAAAACACACACAAATAGACAAAAAACGCCCAAAAAACAAAAATCTGAGGAAGTAAGTCCCAATAACTTATTTTAAGAAGACTTTGACTCTCACAGACTTAATATTGAGCTTGAGTAAGATCTTAAGGTCTTTAAGGGTCTCATGATCTGTTACATAATCTGTTTTATTTTAATGCAGCAAACTTTATAATACCTAAAATATCACATTTGAATATCCTTCTCTCTATATATTTTGAAAGATAATAATTGTAAATCCATATGAACAATCTTTGTAAACCTAGAATTATCCCTGTTTGGTTGTATCCTATAGTAACTTTAAGAAAGTGCTAGAATAGGTCTTTGACTGATTTTATCTATTTAAGAATGTGTTTTAGTTTTCTTATGTGACAGAATGGATTAAGAAACTTTATATGTTTTTCTAAAATTTTTATATGCTACATATTATTTAAAAACATAGAAATTACCTGCTTTTTGGAAATCATGGTAAAATTTTGAAAAACTTGTAAGTTTTTTTGACATATGCCTTTTAAAATTTTTTATGATATAGGCATATTGTTTGGTTATGTTTTCAAATTTGATCATAATTAGTATATTTATTCCTGTCTTTTAGTGTTTCATGATACAATTTTTGACAGTTTTATTTTTACTAGAAAAGTTATAGTTTTCATTTAAACTTTGAAACATCTGGACAAAATATATGTAGTATTCTTAAAACAAATTATATCTTTTTTGTTAAATTATATCCCTATTTTCCTTTTATTTAGAATGCTCTAGGCTTTATTTATTGTTTTAACTTTATTGCTTGTTTATTGATTGTGCATTTTTTTAATGTTTGTTTTAAGTTGTTAAGGCTCTATAAATCTCAAAAATAGTTTGTTTTAGGAAATAAGGCTAACCTTAATAAAAAGCACAGTCTATAGATTGCAGTTATAAATGTTAATAGAATTTTTCTATCTCTCTCTAAAAATATATTTTATCCTGGAAAGATGTACATTTTATAATATAATACTTCATAAAGGCATGTTTTTAATAAAAAAACATTACCTACTTATATAAATTTTGCTCTTGGTGTTTCCCAAATATTACTATGAGCATCACAAAATTAGATGTGCAAATATGTAAACTCAAGAGAAAACAATATATTCTAATATATACATGTCACTGCAGATCCTAGTTTATATGCCTGTGGGTATACCTGGTATACACACAAACTACTTGTATAATGTAAATACTATACATGAAAAAAAATTGGTCCATATATGAATATACTTATGGACTCATATTTTATTTCAACATACCGATTATTACAATATAAGATAGTGGCAGATTATAGAATTTGGGAAATTCAGTAAATATATTTTAGAAGTTATTTTGAAATTAAATATAATGATTTCTAGAATGTTTTATTGCGTTGGAACTGAGACCTCCCTGAGTCCACAATGCCTTTTCTTGCACTGAGTTACTTTTGGAAGCCTTACATCAATCAGTTGCCCATGTATAAAAATTTCCATAAGGATGTCTCCTGCATTTTTTAAGGTTCTTATAGTTTGAGGTTTTATGTTTAGGTCTTTGATCCATTTAGAGCTGATTTTTGTGTATAATGACAGGTAGGGGTCTTGTTTTAATCTTCTGCATGTGGTCAGCCAGTTTTCCCAGCACCATTTACTGAATAGGCTCTTCTCTCCCCAGTGGTTGGTGGTGGAGGTTTTGTCAAAGATGAGTTTTGAGAAATTGAGGTTTTGCTTCTGGAATCTCTATCCTTTTCTATTGGTCTATATGCCTGTTCTTGTATCAATACCTGGCTATTTTGATCATCGTAGCTTTAGTGCCCATGCCATAAGTGATAAGATGGACAAGGACCTCATCAAACTGACAAACTTGTGCAAAGCCAAAGAAATCATCAAGAGAGCAAGGAGACAGCTCACAGACTGGGAAAAAATATTTGCTAACTGAATGTCTGACCAAGGCCTAACATCTAGTATCTACAAGGAACTCAAACATGCTGAAAAGAAAAAAAAAAAAAAAAAAAACAGCCCCATTACAAAGTGGACAAATATGAATAGACACTTCTCAAAGGAAGACCTATGAGCAGCCAACAGAATCATGAAAAAATACTCAGCCTCACTAGTCATCAAAGAAATGCAAATTAAAACTACACTGAGATACCACCAACTCCAGTCAGGATGACCATCATCAATAACTCAAAAAACAACAGATGCTGGAGAGGATTCACTCAAAAAGGGAACATTTCTACACTGTTGGTGGGAGTATAAACTAGTACAGCCTCTGTGGAAAATGGTGTGACGATTCCTAAAAGATCTAAAAATCGACCTTCCATATGACCTGCAATCCGCCTTCTGGGAATATTCCTGGAAGAATTCAAATCACCCTATAAAAAAGATACCTGCACATGAATGTTTATTGCAGCATTCTTCACAATAGCAAGAACATGGAACCAACTCTGCTGCCCATCAAATGAGGACTGGATAAAAAAAAATGTGGTATATATACACAATGGGATATTATGCAGCCATAAAGAAGGACAAAATCATGAACTTCACAGAAACCTGGATGGACTTACAGTCTATAATACTGAGTGATGTATCACAGAAACAAAGAACTGAGTATCACATGTTCTCACTCCTAAGTGGACCTTGAACAATTGTCATAATACTATAAGAAAAGGATTGGCCATAGAAGGAAGCTGCCAGGTGGGGGGAGGGAAGGCAGGATAGATAGCAGTGGGAATTTGCCGGGGGAGGGGGGTACACCTCATCAACAAGGGTACCTGCATAATGAACATTTGCATACCTAACCCTGAATTGTACCCCACATCTTTAAAATAAAAAAATTAAAAGAGAAAAAAAAGAGAAAACGGAAACTTAGTGTTAAGTATAATACTGTATGTATATATCTCTATTACCTATCCATCTACCTATCTATTTATCTATATCTATCTTATAGTTTGCTTTTTCTTCATGATTTTATTTTTATAAACTAATTATATCAATTAAGTTCCAAAATAAAATTTTACTAAATACTGGAGATATTTTTAGGATGCTACTTGATTCTTGCTGCTCAAGAAGCTTTTTCTTTAAACCTGATAATTCTTACCTACAAATAACTAGATTTATACTGTAGCAACAAAATGAGTCTCCTTCCTAGATCTATTTTCAGCACAACAGAAGTAATACATAGATGACATACAAGCAACCAAAATAAAACTTTGTCATGAAGAAACATGGAAAAGCTTTCTTTATATGAAAAAACACAAAATGTTATTGATATATTTTTAACTAATTCTCTACTTGTAATAAGATAAATTATCACACAATGTCTTATGTCAAGAGAATACATGTATTTCCATTCTTATGTTAAAAAAAACACTTTATTTGCCGGGCTCAGTGGCTCAGCCTGTAATCCCGCGCCTTTGGGAGGCTGAGGTGAGTGGATTGCCTGAGCCCGTGGGTTCGAGACCCGCCTGGGCAGCGAGACCTCATCTCTACAATAAATCAAAAAATCAGCCGGGCGTGGTAGTGCTTGCCTGTAATTCCGGCTACTCGGAAGGCTGAGGCGGAAGGATCACTGGAGCCCAGCAGGTCGAGCCTGCAGTGGTTGGGAATGGCCACTGCACTCCAGTCTGGGCAACAAAGTGAGACTCCAACTCAACAAAAAAACAAACAAACAAACAAACAAAACCCACTTTATCTTACATTCTAAACATATTAGTTAGCTGTTAAAAATCACCTGTGGTATTAGCAAATGCTAGTGATGGCTAGTAGTCTAAGAATCAACTAATAACCAAAGAATATTTTCTGGGTTCCTCTACCTTTCTTCGTGAATGTTTACATCTTGAAAGTTTAGTTTTTTCTGTCCCTTCATCATCTCCCTTGTGCTGCTCTACTCATTTCAAGTTTTGCCTTAGAATATATTGTTGCTGTTGTTTTTCTGTTGTTGAGAGTAATCGTGAGAATAATCCATTATTTAATTATCTATATTCTTCTAACATTTTTAAACAGACCATAGCAGACCACTGATCATACTTTGTGCTTATATTTGTGTCTCATTTTCTTCGACACCAGCTTCTTATATGGCAGTTGTGTTTTAAATCATGTTACAAATATACGCCACACCATGTAAACTATTGCATTCATTCAATAAGTACTGGTTGTAAAATCATTAAATTTATAGTTTTCTTTAAGAAATTTTAAGACAAAGAGGTGATAATATAGTTTTTAACCATGCACAATATGCTTTTCACAGCAAGTATTTGAATAACATTCATTCTATAAGGACAAATTATACTCAACATGGTTTACAGTGCATTATAAAACAATCCTTTAAGAAATACACTGTGTTAGCAAGTTGTAATTTGGTTCACATTATTTAACAATGCATTGCAAATACTTAAAGAAAGTCTAATTTTGTCTCAATGAGTATAGCACATTGGGGAATTGACATACTGAAGTATTCTTGGCAGTCATAAGAGTTTTCAGTGATGGCCTCATCACAGGGATCCTCTGTTCATGGAAGTAGCTATTACTCTTCACAGTTGTTGTAACTCATGCCAGCCCCATAAAATTGAGCATGTGGTTATCAACAGCAATTGAAACTGCTAATAACAATAAAGTTTAATTTGAACAAAGTTGTCAGAAACCAATGCTTTAGTATATCTGCTGTCACATTGTTGGCTTTAGCATATCAAGTATATTAAAAAATGAATGCCTAATCAGGTAAGTAACAATTTTGCAAGGAAAATAATATAAAACACATAAATTTCCTCCTTAGCTGCAATAGTACTGAAATAATAATCGTCATAAAACAGTCACTTAACAGCATGAATAAAGCAAGGATAAGGGCATAATATGCTTCTATGCAAAAATAAAATAGAGAAGTGATAAAAATAGAACTCAAAGTATGCAAAATAAATTCTAAAATGAATTCTTTTCCATCTTCTCAGAAGTGAAATTTGACATTCAAAAGAAATACTATGCTAATTTCCACCTTCTTTGAACATTATCATTTATTATGTTTGAAAATGTTATTTTGGTACATTCTTCTCTCTCTCTCTGTCTGTCTCATTCTCCCACTCTCTCTTTAATGACAGCAGACATTTCTATACTTTACTCTTTAAAAATTAACATTATATAATAAGCATGTCTCTGCTGTAAAGTTAATAACTAACAAGCAATAATAAAACATAAAATCAAGAAGGTATTTTCTCTAGTATATGATTGATTTAATTATAATTTTTTTGAGGTTATTGTAGATTCATATGCAGTTGTAAAAAATAATGCAGAGAGTTCCTGTGTACATGATACTCAACATCCCCAATGGTGATTTCTTGTAAATCTACAATAGAAGAGCACAGTCAGGATTTTGACATTGAACAGTAAAAGACAGAACGTTTCCATCAACAAAAGGACCCTTTCATGTTACTTTTTATAGTCATAGAAGTTTTTTCCTTCTAATTCACTCCATCCATAATCTCTGGCAATCACAAATCTCTTTTTCATTTCTACATTGTTGCCATTTAAAAATATTAATAAATAAAATCATGAAGAATATAACTTTTAAGGCTTTTTTCACTCAGCATAATTCTCCAGAGATTCATCTAGGTTCTTGAATGTATTAATAGTTTATTCCCTCTTATTGTGGAGTAGTATTCCACAGTATGATTGTATATCAGTTTATTTAACTATTGCCCTATTGTAAAACATTTTAGCTCTTTCCAAATTTTGCCAGTTACAAATAAGGCTGCTAGCCGGGCTCGGTGGCTCAGCCTGTAATCCCACACCTTTGGGAGGCTGAGGTGAGTGGATTGCCTGAGCCCGCGGGTTCGAGACCCGCCTGGGCAGGGAGATCTCATCTCTACAATAAATCAAAAAAAAAGCAGCTGGACTTGGTAGCACATGCCTGTAATTCCGGTTACCTGGAAGGCTGAAGCGGAAGGATAGCCGGAGCCCAGCAGGTCGAGGCTGCGGTGGCCGGGAGCGGCCACTGCACTCCAGTCTGGGATTAAGGATAAATACCCAGGAGTATCATTACTGGACCATGTGGTAGTTAAATGGTAAGTTTTGTTAAAAAAAAAAAAAAATGCCGAATCTCTAGAACTGGCTGTACCATATTACATTCCACCAACATTGCATAAGTGATTCAGTCTCTGTATCCTTCACAGCATTTAATGATGACACTTTTTTTTATGTTAGCCATTCTTACAGATATTTAGTGATATTTAATTGTGTTGTTAACTGGCATTTCCTTGATGGTCAATCATGTTGAATATTTTGTCAAGTGCTTATTTTCCTTCTGTAAATTTCATTCAGTGAAATATCTGTTCATATATTATGCTCATTTCCAGTTGGAGCATATGTGTGTGTGCTTGTGGACATGTGTGTGTGCGTGTGTGTATTTGCTAGTATTAAGAATTCTACAGGCCGGGCACGGTGCCTCATGTCTATAATCCCAGGATTTTGGGAGGCCGAGTTGCGAGGATTACCTGAGCCTGAGCGTTCGAGACCAGCCTGGGAAACATGGTGAAACCCTGTCTCTACAATAAATCAAAAAATTAACTGGTCATGGTAGCAGGTGCCTATAGTTCCAGCTACTTGGAAGGCTGAGGTGGAAGGATCACTTAAGCCTAGCATGTCGAGGCTGTGGTGGCCACGATCATGCCACTGCACTGCAGGCTGGATGACAGAGTGAGTCCAACTCAAAAGTAATAATAATTATTCTGTATATATTCCAAATGCTGTTCCTTTGTTTATTCTGTGCTGTGGAAATATTTTCTTTCAGTCAAGAGCCTCTGTTTTGGTTCACTTAGCCTTTTGCAGAGGAAAAGTTTGAAATTTTGGTAGCTTCAGCATATCAGTCTTGTCTTTTAAGGATCTCATTTTGCTGTTAAGACAAAGAACTCTTTGCCTAGCCCTAAGTCTTGAACATTCCTCCTGCCCCATCTTTTTTTCTCAAAGTTTTAGAGGTCTACACTACATCTTGTATTTAAGTTTGCAGTTTATTTAAATTTTCAGAAGGTTTGACACTTAGATTAAGTTTCACTTTTTTGTCTATGAATGTTCAATTGATTTAAGTTTTGTTGAAAAGGGTATCTTTCTTTTATTTAGTTGCTTTTGCACCTTTATCAAAAACCAGCTGTGCATATTTTTGTAGGTCAACTTGGGTATTCTATATTTTTTCATTGAGCTATCTCTGTGCAAATACTATACAGTCCTGATTACTGTAACTATGCAAATCTTTTAGGTACATTGATTCTTTCCACTTCGTTATTTTTTGTCAAAATTACTGTAGCTATTAGAGTTTCTTTGCTTTTCAACATAAACTTTAAAAGAATCTTGACTATATGTCAAAAATTCTTTCTGTGATCTTGATGGTAATTTTGTTAAACCTACACATCAGTTTGGGGAGAAATGACATATGCGCTAGTCATCCAATCCATGAACAAGGTATGTCTCTCCTTACTTAGATCATTTTTAATCTACTTTATCAACATTGTGTTTTTAGCAAAAATTGTTGTATATGTGCTTATTTTTAGTATTTACACCTAATTATTTAATTTTGAGCTCGTATAATTGGTATTATCTCTTAAACTTTTGTGCAAACATGTTCATTGCTGGTATAGAAATACAACTTATTTCATTTGTTTTTCTTGCCTCTTGCAACCTTACTGAACTCACTTACTAATTGTAGGAGTTTGTTTTTAAAGATTAATTGGTATTCTCGTCATAGACATTTACGTTATCTGAAAATCAGGAGAGTTTTATTTATTTATTTATTTTTAACTTTCTGTGTATCCTTTACTTCCTTTTCTTGCCTTACTGAACTGTCTTTAACTTCCAACACTAT
>NW_007254837.1:293006-294607 GCF_000164805.1 Carlito syrichta | reverse complement strand
TGGCTAAATGTTTTAAATAGATTCAATAACCCTTGTGGTTAGATCATCATGATTTGGTCTGAGTCTTCCTGGGCTGTGTTTACCTATCATGTAGGCAAATACTGCATCAAGGTAATTTTCCACAGGACACAGGGGATGAGCATCAGCATGCCACATTTCCAAGACCCCTTTTTCAGTTGGTTTTTAGTTAGGTTCTGCCAAGAACTGGCCCTGGAGGGAAATTGGGAGAAGGAAAGAGAAAAGAAAATACTCCCTTCTCACTGTTTCAGTCCAGCATCTGAACACCTCTACTACCAAGGATCCCCCTCTGCCAAACTAAGGCTCAAATCCTGAGGACTTTGAAAGACTCACCAAAAAAATTTGCAATGTGAAAAAAGAAGTTTGATTTCAAAATGTAAAATTGGAAAATCAAAATTAACACATTTTTCATAAAATACCTAAAAAAAGTAAAATTGGTCAAACTGTAAATTTTAATTCAACTCTTTAATAGTTTTATGTAAATGTAATAACGTTTGAATTACAAGAGCAAAATTACGAATATATTTTAAAACTCGAAAATACATACATAAAAAGAGGAATTCAATTCCCTTAATAGTCATAGGACTATCCATATATGCTATTCCAATTTGGGTGAGTTGTGATGGTTTGAGTTTTTAAAATAGTCTATGTCAACTGAGGTGAGTGGAAAGTTGTTCACATTTTTTCCCTTTTTATCTTTTAGATGTCTACATAGTCTGGAGTGATATCCAGTATTTCATTTCTTATTTGTTAATGTGTATAGTCTCTCTTTTTTATTTGATTGCTTTGTTAGAGCTTTGTCAATTTTACCAGTTGTCTCTTTTTATAAATTTTTTGAGGTACTCTAAATATGACATTATATAAATATCTTATCACATACTACTAGTATCATCACTTTATCAGTTTGAGTTGTGTGAAAACGTTACCTTACTGTAAGTCCCCTTGCCCTTTCCTATTTATAACATAAACGTCTTAAGTATTTTTTCTGCATACATTTAGAACCAAATTAGGCTGTGTGATTTTTGCTTCACCCAC
This sequence comes from Carlito syrichta, assembly GCF_000164805.1. NCBI lineage: Eukaryota > Metazoa > Chordata > Mammalia > Primates > Tarsiidae > Carlito > Carlito syrichta. The sequence continues at coordinate 293,554 of NW_007254837.1, read as the reverse complement.
AAAACATAATTTAGAAAGTTCAAGAGAAGAGGGAAAAGTCAACTACACTTATCCATATTATTGTTTCTTATTTCCTTCTTACTCTTGATGTTCCATGTTTCCTTTTATTGCTTTCTTTTTACCTAGAAAACTTTCTTTAGTTAAACATTTAGGGTAGATTTATTGGAAAATATAATTATCTTTGTTTTCCTATGAGAATGTCTTGATGTTTTCTTCATTTTTTGTTGATCATATTTCTTCATTTCCCCTTAGACCTTTAAAATTATTGTACCAATTTCTTCTGGTGTCCATGGTTTCTGGTGAGAAATCTACTGTTGTTCAAATCATTCTTTTCTTCTGTAGATAAGGTATCATTTCCCTCCCATTGCATATATACATACATATACACATATATACATATATATACACACATACACATATATAAACACATATGTGTATATATGTATGTATGTATATAAGTATATATATAAACACTATATATATATATATATATATAGTGTTTAGTTTTCAGAAGCTTGACTTTAATGTGTCTAGGTGTGGATTTTTTT